>NW_008675556.1:0-19597 GCF_000695815.1 Acanthisitta chloris
TCCCTGTCCCTTCCCTTCGCCGTGGTGGGGGGCTCCGGCTGGTTGAGGAGGCAGCTGGAAAAGACGAGAGGCGATGTGTTATCAACGGAGGCCAAAGTGCAGCCGCAGCTGCAGGGAGGGATGCCCCGGTGCCCTGCGATCCCGAGAGGCTACCGAGCCTCCGGCTGCAGAGCACTCGCTCGGGTTCAAAGTACAGCTTGGGAGGGTGAGGTTTGATACGTTTTCCATGATATTCAGTAGGTGATAAGGAAATCTCTGCTGACCCAAAAGTGACCTGACCGCTGTCAGCTGAGGGGCTCCCTAGTTTGTACGCGTCCTCACAGGATATCTTGGTGATGCCAGGAGAAGAGCTGGCTTCAGGTCTCATTTTGTTTCTTGGTGAAGTGATGTCTACAACCATGATGCCAATTCCCACTGTAATTCAGCAGAGAGCATTGCATCAAGCCATTCCCCCAGGCCTGGCCATGACCTGCCTGAACAAGGCTGCATGAAAGGCTCTATTTTAAACAGCAGCTGCTTGGTGAGACTGGCCTGCTCAGGAAGAAAAGCTGGGAGAGCCTGGGCTAGTACTGGCCCTGCAGATTTCATACCGTGCTCACTGATACCATGTAAAGCAGGATATGGTCTTGAGGCAGATACTACGTTTAGCCACTAAACTGCAGATGTGTTTTGGGTGGATTACAGTGGAAAGTAGGGAGGGACGAGGAGCCCACCAGCTGAAGTGGAGGTGTGACATTGCCTGTTCAACCTTTCCTCTAGCATCCTTCCGTGAACACGGTCTCCATCCTGTCTCTGCCTTTGCCGGAGCTCTCCAAGAAACTCCGTGATGGCTCCCTCCCTCCGGACCACGTCTTCTATGCCTATGTGGGCAAGGTGAGGAGCAAAGGCAGCAGGACAGCATCTCACCCACAGTGGGGCTGGCTTTTTTGGGGAGAATCCCAGAACAAGGTTCAAACCTGGTTCAAATTCTGCTGAGCTGTCACTGCTTACTGATCAGTGCTCAGTCCTTCTGCGCTTTTCTGTGAGTAAGGGGAAAACTGGGCATCTGGCTGCCATGGCTCTCATCTTGGTTTGGAGCAAAAAAAGAGCAGCAAACTCAGCATCTGGAGAGCCCATACCTTCCCAGGGGAGCCCCCACCTTCCCTGGGGCAGGTATACCTGTAGGGAATTTGTGGAGTGCTGCTGTTGTCTCCCCTCCAACTCCAAATGGGTTTGTATACCTCAAAAGCTCAGTGTTCATGTTCATTCTCTACTTTTGCCATAATGTCCCGATTGCCTCCTCTTTGAAGTTATCATTTATGCCACCCCAGAAGCTCAATCAAGAGAACAGTCTGTGGTATCCTGCTGGGCTGAGTGCCTCCCTTCATCATGCACCAGCTGGTGCTGTGGCTCCCATGTCCAGAAATCATTTTGGAGTTTGGCATGAAGGTATCTTGAAAAGTAACAGAAAAGGCTACCCTGATACTGAGTGCTCAGATGGGGAGGTGGAAGAGGGGGAAGTGACAGGTGTCCTTTGCAGAACAGAAGGCTGTTGTGCAGCACTAGAGGTTGTGTCTCACCTGTGGGCTTTCCTTGCTTTCCCCAAGGCCCTCCAAATTGCCACAGAAACCAACTGCATCACAGAGTATCTGCAGGAAAGTGAGACTCATCTCCGGAAAGCGAAGCTGATGGGGAAGCAAGGTTTGCTCTATGGGGTGCCAGTCAGCATCAAAGATTCCATTGACTGCCAGGTATCATCAGCGTGATTTTGCGTGTATCCTGAGTTCCCTGTGGTTTGAAGTTTGGTGGCAGGGGGTGGTTTGACCTCAGCACTTAGCTTGACTTTGCCGTAGCTGATGTGGGATAGCCTGCCCTGGCAGGTGAGAAGGTTTACTGCCTGTCTCTCATATGAGCCAACAGAGAAGGCTGATCAGATTTACTGTCAATGCAGCATGTGTGTGATGGATGAGTTGTGAGAGGTGCATGTATACACCTTATACTTATATGCTTAAGTAGATATATAAAAATACAGGAGCAGAGGGAACTGCTGTCCTTCATTTGAAACCACATTGTCCTGTGTTCCCAGGGTCATGATTCCACACTGGGGTTTATAAAAAACCTCAATAAACCTGCAGCAGAGGACAGCGTGGTGGTGCAGGTGCTCAGGAGACAGGGGGCAATTCCATTTGTCAAAACCAACGTTCCCCAGTCCCTCATCAGGTAGGTGGGTGTGCCATTCCCTCAGTGTGGCAGCAATACTCTCTTCCTCATCTCAAGGGAAGGTTTCTATCAAGGCTTATTCTCATTTCCCACTTCTCATAATATAACAACATCTGGTCCCCATCCTTTGTGTCTGTAAGTTTCACTTAAAAAAATAAACTCATTTACTCTGGGGATGAAAATCACCTCTAGTTCCAAATGAAATAAAGAAGCAAAAGAGGAGAGGAGAGAAACTCTTGCCCTTCTTTCCTGTGCTGAGTGGTTTTGAATTAACCTCTCAGAGATGATCATGTTAACTCTACAGTGCAAACACATATTCACAGAAGTGGAAGCTAGTTAAGCTAATGATCTCAAATTATCCTGCCCCCAAACCTCCTGCTGTATCTGGCAAGACCACTCTTGGTGTCATTGATGTGGGGTGAGCTCAGGTGTGCTGTGCTGGACAGCCACCCCGTTAGTGTCCCTGTGTCCTGCCAGGTGAGCTCTGGGTGACTTGCCCAGGCTGTATGAAATGCCTTCTTTAAGGTGATGTGGCAATGACTGACCATGTTTCAAAAAAGCCACACAAAGAGGTTTCCCCAGGGATTATCAGATTTTGCACTAGTTCCTGGGGAAGTCTGATGTCAGATACCATTGCAGTTGGCATTTGGGCTGTTCTCAAGCAAGGGCTTAGCTCTGGGTGTCATGCAGCATTCAGGACCACCTGAGAAGGGAGGCTTTCCAGGAGGCTTGATGTTCTGTCAGAGGATCTGTCTGGGGAAGGCTTAATGACACTGAAATAAGCTGACAGTGAACCTAGACCTGGGATCACCAGGTAAAGACTTCATCTTCATGGGAGCTTTGGGAAGCTCCCAAGTGAATTGGTTGCCTTCTGAATGTCGTTTTGTAGTGACTGGGCTCCACATCAGCAGATACCTGCATTCCTGATTTGCAATCTCTCTCTCTCTTTAGCTATGACTGCCGGAACTTAATCTTTGGTCAGACATACAACCCTCTGCTCTACACCAGAAGCCCCGGAGGCTCCTCTGGTGGAGAAGGGGCACTTATAGGAGGAGGTGGGTCCATCTTGGGCTTTGGGACAGATGTAGGAGGGAGCCTGCGTTTTCCTGCTGCCTTCTGTGGAGTCTGTGCACTCAAACCCACCGGGAACAGACTCAGGTACTGTAAGTAATGCAGCAATGTCTCTGGGTGAGACCCACCTGCCACCCTACTGACCTCTGTGCTGGGATAGTAATTGGGAGACACTGGGAAGGGCTCGTTTATCCCTCCTGCCTGGGCATTTTCTGGAGCCTATATGGAGGGAAGCATTGGTTCCCCCTGAACAGAGATGGGGAAACCTCTCCGTCTGCATGCTGAGGGGGTGGTTGTTCCTGACTGACAGGGCCTAAATCACTCCAGCCTGGGGTGGGTCTCTCTTGGGTTTCCCCGTGACTCTTCCTTCTGCCATCTTTTGCATTTGCAATTTTAATTGCTACTTGTTACTGCTTAGAGCCTTTCCCTTCAATGAAAACTACTCAGCTGCTGTATTTTGTGTGTCTCTTTTCTTTGCAGTAAAAGAGGAATAATGTCTGGAGTCGTTGGGCAGAAGGCAGGTAGGAATTGATGGCTGTGCCCCAGGGAGGGCAGCAGGGCAGGAGTGACAAGGACCCTCAGCTGGTTATGAGGGTTCTTGTCCAACTCGTTGAGAGAGAGAAGCAGGTTCACTTTCAGGGACTTTTTCAGAGAGCCACCCCCATACTGTGATTTCTGAGAAACTGAAATATGCATAAGCCAAGAGGAGCGGTTTGTGTAAGACATAAACCACAACACACCCTGTAACCCATAGGTTGCTGCCTTGTCTGCCACTGCTTTGTGGGAGGTGGGATTAGCAGTCAAAGAGGGTGTGTAATGTTGTCCTTGTGTCATGATCGACAAAGCTTTTTGTTTAATCTGTTTGTAAACCGTGAAATGGAAAAGCTGGGGCATATATTGATGGATAATGACTCTAGGTCCATAACAGTGGGCCTACTTGTGGGAAGACCCTTGTAGGCATGCTCAACCCAGTTCTCAAAGAGGAACTGTTGCCAACACTAGACTAAGACAAAACAGTGCCAAGAGGTCGTGTTTTTGCAGAACGTGCCCTTGAAAACCCCCAGCCATGGATGCTCTCTTCTGGTCTCTTCCAGTGGCTGCAGCAGTGGGACCAATGGCAAAAAATGTGGAGAGCCTGGCACTGTGCCTGAGGGCACTCCTGTGTGAGGACATGTTCAGCCTGGACAGCACAGTGCCGCCCCTTCCCTTCAATGAAGAGGTACAGGAACTCAAAGTGGTTGGAGGCCTCTGAGGCCTCAAAGGGGGTGGCAGGTCTCACTGCCATCACTCAGTCTGAAAGTGTCTGAGCCATGGGTAGGCATGTGGGCAAGACAAGTTGTGCTTTCTAGACTTGCCCTGCAGCATGGATGTACTGTGGGCTCCACTGGCATCCTTCCAGTTGGCACTCTCCCTCGCTCTGCAGGTGTATTCCAGCACGCAACCCCTCCGCATAGGCTACTATGAAACTGATTTCTTCACCATGCCAAGCCCTGCCATGAGACGTGCTGTTCGGGAGACAAAGCAGCTGTTGGAAGAGGCTGGCCACACGGTAGGAGCCTTGGGACTGCTTGGGCATCAGGAGGCCAAGCACATCCTGCGTCTTTTGGCTCATCGGTTGTTGCTCAATGGGAAGACATCACTTTCAGGGAAGGATGGATGAAGTGGGGAGGACCTGATGGCCTCAGATGCTGGAGGCTTTCCTGAAGACTTGTCGGGAAATCCTCCGCCCAGCTCAGCCCATTTCAAGCCCTCGATGGCTTCTCCCACACAGTTTGCTTGTGCGTGTGCCACTGATACCTCTTCCATTGTCCTTCCAGCTGGTGCCCTTCGAACTCACGAATGTGGACCACGTGATCTTTAACTTTTGTGTCAGGGGAATGTTTGCAGATGGAGGTGCCTCCTTTGTCAGGAAATTGTAAGTATGGCCTGGCACAGTTTGATGGGATTTGTTCCTGTCTATAACAGTCCTCCTAGAGTCTGGCTAGCATCTGGATACTGGCAGCAAGTCTACTGGATGTAGGTAGTGGCTGATAGACACTGGGATTGACTGGGGTGCTTGCCATCAAGTGATTCAGCTGAACCTTGGGTTTCTTTGGGATTGTTACCAGCCTTGACAGATGAAAGGAGACTGGAAGCTGATATCCTATAAATACTGTGAGAATCAGAGGAGTTCAGAAGAATGGAGCAAACTTCTTGTCACTTAGATATGCTGTTCAGAGGGGTTAGCCTTGGGAAAGCTGATCTCCTGTGATTGCTTCCTACCACTGCTCAGTTAAACACCCTTTCCCTTTCAGCAAAGGGGAGCTGGAGAGAGGCGGCATGGGGCTGTTCTTCTGGTTGGCAAAGGCACCACACTGGCTGAAAACTGTCCTCTTCTGGATTGCCAAACCATTTGTAAGGTCCATTTCTTTCTAGCATAGATAGTGTTAAGCAGTAGGTGGTGAATAACTTGTCTCCCCTTGCAGTAAATCTTTGATCTAGAGAAGACTCTAGGCATTGCTTCCTGGCTTTGCTTAGTCATGTCTCCAAACTGGAGTGATGCTATTTCTGTTCCTATTCTCCCCACTTTGGGGAAAATCCACAAGTCCTCCCTAAACACTGAGTAAGCGGCTTGTATTTGTGTCTGAGCTGTCTCAGAGGACAGGGATTCATGTAAATTATTTTCCTTTTTTTTACTTTCTCCTCAGGTGCCTCGATTTTCAAGTGTCATTGCAAGTATGAGAGCAAAGTGAGTAAATCTAACCCTGACCAAATGTGTGAAGATTTGGGTTTCTTTTTTGGAGAGCAGCAGTGTTTGCTGCATAAGGGATCCTGCCCCAGCTGCGTCTATCTGAGAGAATTTAAGGCAGAAAACACAAGGGTGGGAGCAAACTGAGAGCAGTTTGTGTCAACACCATAACCCTGCTGGGTTTGGGAAACTGTTCAAGTATTGGGGGTGGGAATGAGAGCACGGGCTCACACAGCCTCTTAGGAAGCAGATAAAGCCTGTGTTAGCTTCAGCACTGCTTAATGCATCCAGCATGCCATGAGGTAGGGTCCCAATAAGGCAGAAAGGAGGTATATACACAGGGAAGGAGGCTTGCTCTACAATGTCAGTGTCGGGCTGTTACTGGTAAGAAAGAGCTCAAATCCTGCAGAAGAGAGGGTATGCCAAAGTCCTCTCTTCCCTTGCCTGTAGCTCCAGGGGCAGAGCTAACCTGTGCCCATCTATTTTTATGCTGCTCTTCCGTGCCTTTAGAGATGTTCTTTGTAGAACCTTTTGATGCCTTTCATTGGTTTTGTTTCCTTTTTCAGCACAGTGGATGAAGTCTGGAGTCTTCATCATGAAATTGAGGTAAAGTGTTGCAATTTGGGGTTAGATAGTTTTTGTTTGATTTCTCTTTGGGAAGAGGAAATTTCAGCACCCACCAAGGTTAGGAGATGATCAGGTCACTGGTGATATAAGGTAGGAACAAGTCATTCCTCAACAGATCTCACTTGGATGTGCAAGTTGTCAGCACATGTAAAGATTAGGACAACATACAGGACAACATGATCCTGAATCAGGCCTGAATTTTTTCCACCTACACTTGAAAACATAGGTTATCTGCTGCAGTAGACTTGCTTTTATTTCCATTCTGGTTTCCTTGAGACCCATGGCCATGACCCAGATCACCATGTGCCCAGCACTCAGTCTTTCCCCACCTCCAGTTTGCCAGGTAGAGGGTGCTTTGTATGCTGGGAGGGCTGTTGGACAGGCAGTAAAGGTTTTCTGGATTTTAGTAGGATCAGGCCTGATACAGCCTGTTGGCTGTTCCCAGGGAAGGGCTGAGAGCCTGGCTGGAAGCCCAGGGTTAGGGCATTAGCACGTTAGCCATGGGATGGTACATCCACCCCACTGACCACCAGCACATTTCCTCCTCAGGAGTTTTGCCATCAGTTCATTGCTCAGTGGAAAAAGCTGAATCTGGACGTCATGCTTTGTCCTATGCTGGGCCCAGCTCTCCGCATTGGCTACCCTGAGAAGCTCTCAGGTAGGACTGCCAACAGGGGACCTTTGCCTTCAGTGTGCCCTTGCCATGGCACTCCACCAGTATCCAGAGAAGCATTCCTCTTCCCCTCACATCCCCAGAGTGCTGGCCAGCGGTGGGAAGAGCTCGGCTCTTGGGACAGCTGTAGCCCCAGCCCATGGGGTACACGTGGGACAACCCCCCCAGTGCATGTGGGAGCCAAGGGGCAGTTTCCATCCATCAGCCCTTGAGTTCCCAGTTGAAGTGCCCTGTTAGCTGAAGCTCACGTACGCAGAGGGATGCGAAGGCTTTCCCTGTGGCATGCTGGCACTGTGAGCTCCCCCTCTCCCCCAGTTGCAGTCAGCTACACCATGCTCTACAATGCCTTGGACTTCCCTGCCGGCGTGGTTCCTGTCACATTGGTGACGGATGAGGACGAGGAGGCGCTGAAGGACTACAAGGGCTACTATCGGGACTGGTGGGACCGGACCCTGGCAAAGGTGAGTGGCACCAGGTTCCCCAGGGAGTGAATACCCCAATCCCTTCCCCTGGACGTCCCCCTGCCCACTCTCTCTCTCTCTGTGCCACAGGCTTTTCGTGGCAGTGAGGGGATGCCTGTGGCCGTACAGTGCGTGGCCTTGCCATGGCAGGAGGAGCTGTGCCTCCGGTTCATGAAGGAGGTGGAGACACTCACCCTGGAGAAAAACAGGCTGTTCTGAGCCCCATGTGCTCATCTGGAGCTGGATCCCATCTAACATCAGCGTGGGTCATCCTTTGGGCTGTTCCACTGGACTTGTGTTCTCTTCAGCGAGGATGCAGTGGTGACTGGGTTGGCTGTGGGGTGCAAAGGGAAAGCGAGGTGAGCTCTGCAGTGGTGGAGCTCTTCCAGTCATTGTCCTAATACAGTACTCTTTGTTATCCGAATCTGTTATTGCAGGTCTGTGTTTGTGTGTGGGTGAATTTTAATAACCCTCTCAGCATCCCCAGGGAAGCACAAGAACATGATCTTTTTCTTACAAATGGGGAAACTGAGGCATGGGATCTGGTTTTGTCCAAGATGCTCAGACTCCTACTTGCAGTGCTGTAGGAACAGGGATTTTCCCTTCTATGCTCAGCTCCCTGAGGGTGAAATCTGGTGTTTTCCCTAGCATAGACCAGCAATCTGAGGTCAAAGCTGAGCCTGCATGCAAATTCTGGCAAACAGAGAGGGAGCTGGCCCCCTTCCCACAGCACAGGGCTGTTCACTCCCTGCATGCCATGGAGGGGAATTGTAGAACTACAGAATGGTTTGAGTTGGAAGGGACCTTAAACATTGTCTAGTTCTAGCCCCCTGTCATGGGCAGAGACACCTTCCGCTAGACTGGGTTGCTCAAAGCCCCATCCAACCTGGCCTTCAACAGTCAAGGATGAGACATCCACAGCTTCTCTTGACAACTTGTTCCAGTGCCTCACCACCCTCACAGTAAAGAATTTCTTCCTTATATCTTGTCCAAATCCACCCTCTTTCAGTTCAAAGGCATTCCCACTTGTCCTAAATATGGAGTGATCATTAACTCCTCTCCTTCAGATGCCAACTCCTGCTCTCCTCAGAGCAGAGCTATGATGTGCCTCAGGTCACACAACTGTGCGTATTGAGCAGCATGCCAAGGTCAGACACACCATGGACAGCCTGCCCTGCACACCTTCTCCCGTGAGGCAGAGGGGCCTGTGCAGGGTTTTCCAGCACTGGAAGCTGCTCTCATCAGGATTGGCAGCGCTGGCTGCTCCCGGCAGGTTTCCAAGGGTGTTCCTGAAAGGAATACCACAATGCAAAAGTGTGTTCACAATGTGGGACTGTCACAAGCAGATTGTAACAAAGCTCTGGCAGGATTCATATTTGGGTTTTTTAATGTAATATTGCCATTTAAACCAGAGCCATGGAGTCTTTTCAAGGGCTGGGGAAGAGGTTTATCCCAGCTGAGGAGAAAGCAGTCCCCAGGACCCTCGTTTTATATCCGTAGGCTTTGAAAACAGGAGGGAGGTTGCTCCAGGCATCCCAGGACTGAATGCTGTTAAAATCCAAGCCCCAGAAGAGCCTGGACCAGTTGCAGCTGCTCTCTGCCCACACAGAAGATGCTGGATGAGGTTATTTGTTTGTATTTTAAAATTCAAGCTGGGAGGAGTTTGTCCTACAAATGTCCACATTCCCAGCTGTGCCCAAGCTCCTGGAGAGCCAAGCACCACATCACTGTTTAACTGCTGTCTCTATCCCTGGCATGGAGGTGGGCAGGGTGCAGGAGGCCAAACCATGGAGACACCAGTGAACCTGAACCTATAATTATTCCTCACTTGAAGCCCTGAGTGCAGACCTCAGTGAGCCATGCCCACAGCCATAGGACAGCGCACCAGGCAGGGACAAAGCTGCTGGATGGCTTTGGGGACTCGAGGCTGCCAAAAGGGCCAGCTGCAGGCTGCTTCCAGATCATCCTGGGCAGCAGGAGGTTAGTGTGAATGGCAGCACTGATGCTTAAAGCTGGAATGGGGCAATGAAGACCATATCCCCACAGCCAGTGGGGAGAGAGTGGGAACAATCACACTGAGTTATTTGGCTCTTTTTGCTGCCCACCCTGTCCAGACAGGGAAGATTCTTCTTGCCTTTTCAGTCAGCAAACAGTCTCTCTGCGAGGTCTCACTTCTTCCCCAAGCTCCCTCCCTGCTGCCACAGGAATAATCCCACAGGACGTGTCTGTAACAGGCAAGAAGGTAACATGATCACTGGCTTCAGTCCCCAAACAAGACCTCTCCACTGAAGAGCAATGGTTACTCTGGATGCAGTCTCCTTACAAGCTCTGCTACCCTGCTGCCTGGAGCAGAGTCAGTGTCTCTAGATATAGGTGGGTTGCCTTGCCTCTTAGCAATAAACTTGTAGGCATTCCCTGTTCCTTCCCTGTGAGCTTGCAGATGCTTCAGGATTGAGAGAAGCTTTATTTTTCACCCCTCCTTTCACACTAAGCCACGGGACAGACCTGGGCAGGGGGAACACCTGTGGCAAGGGGCAGCCCCTGAGGCAGGTAAGACTATGTGGTCGAGCTCTTTTGCATTCTGCTGGCTGGAAGATGACCTAGAAACTGGAGAGCAGATAGACTTCTGGGTCCAATCAGAGGGGATCTCCCAAAAGTGCTCACCCTCTGATCCAGGCTGCCAAAAGGTTTTTCAAAGGGGCTTGCCTTGAAAATGATACAGGGTAGTCATACTCCTTGAAGGCATCTTCAGGTAGCTCCTTCCACACTGCCTTTCCACAGTCACTGTGTCCTGGTCACACCTTCATTCTCTCCTGAGCTCCCACTTCTCCACTGGTGCAGTTTCACTCCCTGCATGAGGTTCCACAGGACAAGCAGAGTTATGTTTTCCCAGGCTTAAAAGGGTGCACATGCCTGAGCGACAGGGATTATGGCTCAGCACCTCTAGTTAACAGGCTTAAGTGTTAATTAACTATTAGGTGTGGGTAGAGTAGGAATAGCCCAGACCTGGGCTTTGCAGGCGTTCATCTTTGTTGATCAGTTCTGTGTCCTGTGTGTAGGCAGGTACAGCAGCAGCCAGTGGCTTGGGGAGATGCAGCTCTGGCGGACACCCCACCTTGGGAAAACCCCCCCAAACTGAGCACACTGCTTTGCAGCTTGACCCATGATGCTGCTCCAGCAGGCAGACCGTTTCAAAGTCCATGGCCTAGAAACTCCACTCTTGGACTTTGTTAAGGCAACTCTGCTTCAGGGCTGATACTGCAAAACAGACAATTGCAGCATCTACATTAATCAGCCCTGCTGATGAGAAGGTGGTACACCCAGGTGTCTATAGCTGGACCTGAACAGGAAGGACTGGGAGAGAAATCATGATCCAAGAGCGACTGTGGCAGGTCGTAGATCCATCATGGGGAGACCTTCGCACCATCTCAGCTGTGCTTTGCAGCTCAGCTGCAGCTGTTGTGCTACTGAAATGGCTGGGACGTAGGCAAGTCCAGCAGAAGATGGAGGAGGCGAGGAGGACACGGGATCTGGCCCTGGAGAGAATGGAGAAAGCAGCTCGCAGGCTTAAGCAAGAGGTAATTTAAATGTGTGTGAGGAAGGGATTGTGTTTTGGGTAACTGAAGGAAGGGGGAATGAATGCTGATCAATTCCTCCCTGAATGGTGGTTAGGGCATTAGCACATTTTGGATTATCACTAATTTTTTTGTGGGTCATCACCCTCTATTGTCACAAAAAACCCCTCTTGTTAAGATAGGCAAAGGAATACAGACCTGTTCAGGGAATCTTGAGGAAGAAAGATGCATTAGAGTTTGGGATTCTCTGAATCAGATTGCTACCCCTAGCCCCTTTCTCCTCATCCATCCCTACGGCCAAACCTTTCCTCTCCCATCCTCCTTACCTCTGCCCCTCCATTGGGACCTGTCTGCCCCATCATCCTCAAAGTATGAGGGGGCTTTACATCTCTTCATCATCTCTACATTGGTGAGCAAAAGTCATTTCCTCCTGCCCATACCTGGGTAAAGATGCACCTGGATTTTAGGAGGTCAGGTTGTTGGATTTGGGATTTGCCTTAAGACCCATAATAAATACCTACTGCTGTTTTCTGATCTTGGAGTGAAGGTTGCAAACAGCCCACACACCTTTTCCTCCCACGTTAATGATAAATTTTGTAAGACTTTAGTTGGTTGAACTTCTATTTAGTGAGTTAGAGGTAGAAGGGGGGGGTGAAGGTCTGTAAGAGAGTAAACAGAGACAGGTCAAACCCCTCTTACAGGTTCGTGCAGCTCTCCAGTCAAGGAGCAGTTTTCTGCTTGTTTTGGTTCTGGTTCTTTGAACTAAGACTCAGCAAATTCCCTGTCAGCAAATTCCCCACTCCAGCATGCATAGTGCTCTGTGGGAGGTCTGCATTTCTACAGGGAATGTCTCCTAAAATTTTCCATTCAAGGTGGTTGCTGGGCAGATGTTAGAATTGGGTATTTGCAGCCTCAACACCGACTTTTTTTGTTGTTTTCTTCCCACTGTGCACCAAATTCCCTACCCTTTGCAGAACTCAGGCACCCAGACCACATATATCCTCTCACTGACAATGGTGGAACTGGCAGAGAAGCTGAAGGAGGGGTCCCTGTCCCCAGAAAGTGTCCTCTACTCCTACATTGACAAAGTGAGTGATACCTTCAGCATGGCAGAAATGCTGCAGGGCTCTTCTACACTGGGGACTTTCCAATTAAAAACCAGCTCATTTCCTCAGAGAACCAGGAGTGCTGGGCATTGCAATTTGCCAATACTGTGATGTTTAAAGGATGGGCAAATAAATAGGACAGAGATCCAGGGCAGAAAATTGTCCCAGAAATAAACATCTAAAGTTTATAGGAAATATCTGAATAATGAATGTTGGAGGTTTGATGACATTTGAATTTTCAGCTCAAAAACTCAGCTTGGATGCTGTTTCCTTTCTCCTGTTCATTCATCTGTCTTGCTGCTCTTTGCTGTTCTGGAGAGGCTTTGGAGGTGAATCGGGAGGTGAACTGCGTGATAGACTTCATTCATGGCTGTGAGGATCACCTCCAGAGACTGAAGAAACGGAAGGAGAAGGGGCTGCTCTATGGCATTCCCATCAGCATCAAGGACCACATTAACTGCAAGGTACTCCCTTAACTTCCCCTCCTCTTGGCTTGGTGCTGGGAACAGGCCAGGATGTCTCATCCTCATCAGGGCTGGCTAAGAGTTCCCTCAGACAAGGATGTTCTAGATCAAATATTGTGGGAGTAGCAAACCTGCCTTTCTTCTGATGAAAGTTTAGTTTTCTGCAAAAATTTCTAGCCTGCTCTGGTCTGGTTTTCCCTGAGATAATCAGGTTCTGTTTTGCCTCTGAGGAAAGTTAGGTGGGAACTTCGCCACAGGAGGCATCAGGACTTATGTCTGTTATCACAGCTCCAAGCAGCATCTCTCCTGTATCTAAAGAGTTTTGTTTCCCATCCCCAAGGGCCACATCTCCTCTGCAGGGATGGTGAAGTTTCTGGGCCAGGTGAAGGAAGAAGACAGTGTCATCGTCCAGGTTTTAAAGCACCAGGGGGCAATCCCCTTTGTGAAAACCAACATCCCACAGACAATGATAAAGTAATTGTGTGTTTGCCTTCATTAAAACACCATGACATGTGACTCTTGCTATTGGAGAGAGGGTGGGCAAGCTCCCACACTTGTCCAAGCTAATCATGCATGTTGAGTTAATTGCCTCCTCATTTCAATCTGAAGTTGTTTCTCTTATATTTGATGCCTCTATTCTTAAATTCAGCTGTCCCAACAAATCTACTCTATGCTGATTCTACCTGCTGGGATTAATTCCACACTTATTCCTTCACACATACTCTGTGCTGTGTATTTATGGTTTGTAGAGACAGAAGTACTTCACTCATCTGCTGATCTTCTCCCTAGCTATGACTGCAGCAACCTCATCTTTGGCCAGACACTGAACCCTCTCAACCACCAGAAGAGTCCTGGGGGCTCCTCAGGAGGGGAGGGAGCGCTGATCGCAGCAGGAGGCTCCATCCTGGGCATTGGCTCAGATATAGCTGGCAGTATCCGCCTGCCATCCAGCTTCTGTGGGCTGTGTGGGCTCAAACCCACAGGCAACAGGATCAGGTACATCCCAACTTCTCTCCTCTTCTTCCACCCACCATGGAGACTGCAAGGTTTCCCCCACAGCGCATCAGACTTTGCAATAGTGTCCGTGATTTCCTCTAGGGTTAAGTTAGCATCTAACCTGCCTGGTTCCTTGTTCCAGCTAGGGCTAAGGGCTCTATTAATGGCACAAGATGACTTCTATCTGTTAACACAGCAATGACTTACTCAACTTTTAGTAGCTCTGGCTAAGAAGCTCAAAGCAAATACTATAGCATCATCTCCTCTTCAGATGTTTTCCTGTCCTTGCTTTGCTTCTAAGAGTTTTCTGTTTATTAGAGGTAATTTGTCCATAGATGATGAATTAGATGCACCAGGGACAGGAGATTATAAGAACTGTCCCTAGCCCCTAGCAGCTTATAGACCATGTAAGTCTTCCTAGCCTAGAAAATGCCAAGTCTTTGAGGGAATTTTGCCCTACTAGATATTGACTGAGGACAAATAGGAAATACGCAGTTCAGCATGGTAACTTGCCTTGCAGCCAGAGCTGCTGCTAACCTGCTTCTCCCATTATGTTCCCAGCACACAGGGTATTGTTTCTCCTCTCGTAGGAATGCAATCAGGTAAGTCCACCCAGATGACATGTTACTACTGTCAAACCTTTGCTTCTTACATATCTTCCTACTAAAATGCCAGTAAATGTGCTTGCTCAGCTATGTGCTTCACAGTCAGGCAAACCAGTGACCTATTAGAACAGCTGTATGTTATCACCTTTTTGCACCATTTACTCTGTTCTGGATGGTGGCAGATGTTAGCTGAATCTGAGCAGAATGAAATCAATACCTGTCTGAGCAGTGCAATGCATAGCAGTGAGAGGTGTGAGATGTGCATCCCAAAGGCCTGGAATTTCACTGGAGATGCTGCCAGGAGACTCTGCCAGCTTCAGCTGCTGCTGAGCAGCATTGTTGTTGGCAGGAAGGCTGCAGTTCTCCCTCCTTGTGCCTGCGGAAGCCTGGCCCTGAAGGTCAGCCTCAGTAGGCTGCCTCTGCTCTGAGACTGACAGATTGTTCCTGCTGGACCTCCTTGCTCACTTCTTGCATATTACACTCATTCCCCATTCCTCTTCCCTGGTCTGACTGAAACTCTTCCATGCTGGACCCCTACCAGTAATTATGAGACAGCACCAGCCCATCTGCCTGCAGTGACAGGACCTTTGTACTTGGCAGTGACGGGAATGCTGGGGCCGATGGCGAGGGATGTGGACAGCCTGGCCCTGTGCATGAAGGCTCTGCTCTGTGAGGAGATGTTCCATCTGGACCCCACCGTGCCCCCCATTCCCTTTAATGAGGAGGTAAGGCTCAGAGGCAATCCCATGCCTTCATTTCTCAGCAACAAAGATCTCGTGAGGTTCCTGTCTGGTTACTTGTCCCAAGAGAGTGAAAGACCCAGGGAAACACGTGTCTCTTTGGACAGAGGGCACCCAGCATGAGTGACCACAGGAAGCAGTCATGCAGCAGGTTTGGCAGGCAGGAGGTGGTGTCAGAAAGACCATACTGCTGCAGACCTGTGTTTTGGACAACATTGCTTTCCACCAGCAGTCCACCTGTTGTTCCCATCATTCCTCCAACCCAAGAGAACTCAGTTGCTGCCTCCCTGAGCCGCTCGAACAGTCCAGTCTTGTACATCTCATGTGTGCAAGTCATGGCTCCTCTTCTCACAGGTTTACCAGAGTTCAAAGCCTCTTCGCATTGGGTATTATGAAGGAGATGGCTACTTCCAGCCCTCACCCAGCATGAAACGGGCTATCCAGCAGACAAGAAAGCTCCTCCAGGATGCAGGGCATACGGTGGGTTTTCAAGTCTGTGGTTGCCTGGAGCTGTTTCCTTGCTCCTTACAGAGTTTGGACAAGTCGCTTCCCATCTCCACTCTTCCTGTAAAAGAGAAAGGCAAATGCAGCATTTTTTTTCCCAAGCAGAAGTGATCTTGCTTATGTTTATGTCCTAGCAGGCATGATAATTATGTTCAGATATGTCCAAGTCACCTCAAGCACTGTTTTTTCCATTGTGTTTGGTACTCCCTTAAATATCAAACTCGCAACAGTTTTCAGAATCCCTCAGCTATTAAATGCAGTTCACAGATTTCTTGGTGAGTAAGTGGGAAAGGGATTGGATCAGCTGACCCTCCAGGGACTTCTTTTAGCCTATTTTTTTTGTGGTTCCAGCAGTAGGGATTTCTATATGGGAGCTGTTCTAATTATGCAACTTAATTAAAAATACTTGGTATTTTGAAGCCTCTAAAAATTCTTCTTTAACATGTGGAGGAGTGGAGCCTGTGCTAGGTCATGATGTGTTAATGCCTTGGATGGGATTAACAGGAAAGGACAGCAGGCAGATGCTGCTGTCTCTTTGAAAATGGGATCTTGCTGTCCTACAGCAGCAAGGAGGGTCTAAGCTTCCCATCACGTCCCACTGACCTCACTAGTGAGGAAGGGAGGTTCACAGAGGGCTCTGTGAGTCATTCATCTTTGCTGACTCTTGGACGGGAATGGTTTTCTTGCAGCTTGTTCCCTTTGTACCACCCAAGATTGACTACATGGTAGATGAGCTGTTCACCAGAGGGATTTTCTCAGATGGTGCTGCTCACCTGGTGGACTGCTTGTGAGTAAATCCCCATTTCAGTGTGGGCTGTGAGACTTGGCACCATATAGCTAGTGGCTGTATCCAGAGAGTTTATATTCTTCTGGGTGTAAACTGAATAATGAGTGGCAGAGGAGCAATTTCTGGAAGCATGAATTTAGCATGAGTAACAGCTAGTTCATGTGCATAGATAACATGCTAGATACCCACCCAGCCACTCACTGCCTTCAGGGTGAAGCATGCCCAGGGCTCTGTGTTGCCCCAACACTGCAAAGCTCTCCAGACCCTTTATGACACTGATGAAATAGGCAGTAAAGCACTGATTTCTCTATAACTTTTGCAGTGAAAATTTACACCTGAGCACCTAAACCCCACATGAACATCTCTTGTCAGTGTTTTGCATTGAAACAGATCTTCTAGCAACTCCCCTCCAAGACAAACCCTATCTTTGAAGTAGCACTGCTGTTGCTGTAGCTCTGTCATAGGTGACTTGTCCTGACTTTTTCACTCTCTGCCCTTCCAGCAAAGGAGACATTGTAGATCCCAACCTGAAATCCCAGTTCAATACATACAGGCTTCCTTCTCTGGTGAAAAGGATCTTGGCTATCATTTTGAAACCCATAGTAAGTGTGTGACCATGTCTCATGTGTTGTAGGAAATCTGAAAGGTGAGGAGGTTTCCACACGCAGGGAGGTAAGGGAGGTAGAGGTACTCCCCTCTGGGAGTACTCTGTTGCTTCATGTTAAGTGCCTGATGGGCTTCACAGTGTAATACACTTAAATACACTTAGTCCCTAAACCCAGGCTGAACTTACCAAGTGGGTTTGACAGCCTTTTGAGGAAGTTTTGCATGGGGAGGTTGAAATATGACCTTTGCTCAGAAACCCATGAACCATACAGCTTATCCAGCAATAAGCACCAAGAGAATGAATATCACTAGCAAGGATCTAAACAGCATTTCCACATCCAGAAGATACTCTCCAGGATCAATAGCATAATCTCAACTCTTATTTGTATGGGTTGTTGCGATTAAATGTATACATTAATGTGGGAATAATACCACTTCACTGGAAACCATATCTGTTCTTCAGAGCCACATCTGCCAGAACAAGAAGTGTGCCCAAAAGGCAATGACATGGTAGCCAGTGATTTCAGCTGCATTGTTGATGACTAATCCCAAGTTTTTCTCTTCCCTCTGAAAGTACCCACGAATCGCCCGGGATCTCAACGCTCTGTGTGGAGTGGGGTAAGACACACTGAAATAGCTCTAGAGAAATGGGATGCACTTGGATGTGTCCACCTATTCATGCAGGTAGATTCCAGCTTGCTGTGCAAAGCCCTGTCACAGGGCTGTGAGGCACAGGCTGAGACAGGTGAGTATGTGTTGCCTCCACACCACCTAAACACTTGCTCACTAAATGGTGAGCAAGTGAGTTTAGAAGACTGCTGTGATCTTTCTCTAGGTGTTCTGGCATGCTTTAACATAAGCCCTTTTGATGTACCTGTATGCACATGTGCACCCCGTGGAATCAGCTGGGTGATGCCAGAGCTTGTTCCCAGAAGGGTCATGATGTTTCCATAATAATGGGCTGTCTGTGCATTTTCTTAATTGTTTTCTGTTGCCACAGTCACAAAGCTGATTAATTCTGCTGCCGTTCCAGATCTGCCAAAAACCTCTGGGATCAGCATGGAGCAGTGGCGGTAATGTGATTTTTTTTCCCCTTACTAAATTTAGTGAGAGATCTCTAAGGTTTCTAAGCAGTTGCTTTGCGGTCTGGGATGGATTTGGGAGTGGAAATGGATCATGTGGAAATAAAGCAACTAGGCTTTTCTTCGAAAGCATTGACTCTGCAAGAAATGATAAGACCTCAAGGCAGTAGATGCACATGTGGAGGTCTCTACTTAGTGGAGGATGGGGAAGAAATGTTATCCTTTGCCCTGCATTGTCTAAGCAGAAAAAGCATAAGAACAGCCATTAAATGGAAGGCTTTGTTTTTTTCTTCTTTCTGTCCCTTGGTGTAAATTCTTCATTTCAGACATTAGGTGCTATTGTCGTGAGCTAAGGCCATGCTTGAAATATCAAGCAGAGACAAAAGTTATGCTCATGAAGTCTTTGGCTTGGGTGGATTCCAGATGAATTAATTTCAGACCAGGAACCTAGGACAGGAACCATTCTCCTGGACAGCTGGATCCAGTGCTGCCCACAAACTGATTAAGTTCCTCTTTAAAACCTGTTGAGTTTTATGCTTACATTTGGTTTTATTGGCTGGGTCCTCCCTGTTCTGATGGCTGGAAACCTTCATATTTGCTGTGCTCTTATTCCCTTCCAGTTTATCCTTATTCTATTCCTGTCCTTGAGTTTAAATAGCATCTCTCCTCTCTGGTATTTTCCACTGCCTCCCTCTTCCTTGGTCTATTTATAGAGAGCAATTGTATCCTCTTTCAGCTGGTGTTTTGCAAGTCTGAAAAGGCTGAGCTGTTTTGGTGTCCTCTCACAAGGCAGGTCTGTGTTCCCTGGGACACCCTCACGACCCTCCCTGAGGAGAAACATGCTCCCAGCCTGCACCACACATCCTCCATCAGTGCCAGTCACTCGATGGATGTGCACACTGCCTTGGTCTGACAAATTATAGGGCAAAGAAAAACTCCTACAAAGCTGCCTGGTCACTAGGCTGGTAGGAGTGTGCAAAAGGAAATGGGTTTGGGGTTTTTTAAGGTGAAAACAGATTCCTCTCCTGCCCCACAAAAAACCAAACCAAACAAATAAACATAAAAAACCAAACTAAAACAAAGAAACCAACAAAAAAACCCCCAACAAAACAGCCAAAAAACCCCCAACCAAACAAAACCCCCTAACAAAAACAACAAAATGCAAAGACAAAACAAAAAAAGAAAACTCTTTAGAAGGTTTGTTGGCTTCAAAGGTATTTTGAATTGTTTTTTTCAGTGAAAACATATTCATGTGTTTTCATCTACTGCAAACAAGAGCAGATTCAAACCTTTTGGCTAGCAACCAGCTTTTCTCTCAGAAAAAAACAAACCATCAGGTTAGCTGCACTGACAGTATTTCCTGAAAATCTATC
>NW_008675556.1:19647-41912 GCF_000695815.1 Acanthisitta chloris
GAGGTCAGGCTGAAAAATAGCCATGTGGCCAGGGCTATTGTGAGAGATGTGAAAGACCCTTGTACAGAAAACTTGGAGTGAGAGAGTTGTGCAGAACAGGGGCTGGACCATGGGGCAAATGTGTCCCTGTAACCAGTTTATGGCTGCAGAAACAACTATACTCTGGTCTATCCATGGGTATTTACTAAGACAAAGTGGAACAGCTCTTTGAAGGTGGATTCATTTATTGCCTCATGTTCAGCAAAGCTGTAGTAAAGCAGACTACAAACCTAGATCGCTCTTGGATCTCCAGTACAGTCCTGAAATGGTGCCTCCTGCATTCTGGGGGCACATCCAGGGCTTGCCTAGCTGTCTCTTGCTGCTTCTTTTCATTACCTGTATCCTCATGCAGAATGAAAGAAGGTTTTGTGAAAGTACTTGGAATTCATATCTTCTAGATCCTTGTAACCAAATAACCAAAGCTTTTAGGAAATTTGATATTTTAGTCACATAATTCTTCAAACTGTTGTTGATCTCCATTCAATACAATTCAAAACCAAAACTGTTTATGGAAAGGATTGGGTTAATACTCGAAGAAATCAATACATTAATGTGCACCTAGCATTAATGTCTAGATCTGGGCAGCACATGGTATTCTGATAGGAAACCTAAGGGTGGAAGAACAAAATTGCTTAGTACTTTCAAAGCACAGCTCAGATTTGATTTTATTTTTTAAGTTGTATCCAGGAAGAAATTTTCCCTCCTTTTCCCATGTGTCAGCATTGATCTGCCACTGCTGTCCAACAGACATTTTTGTAATCTCCTCTCTCTTTCCTTCCAGGTTTACTGCACTGAATTCATTGCCAAATGGAGGAAGCTGAGGCTGGATGTGATTCTTTGTCCTGCACTGGGACCAGCCTTTAACCATGGCTATGCTGGGAAGCTCTTTGGTAATGTCCATTGAGGTATCTCTGGATTCCTCCCTGGTGGTGTTTGTGGACAGAGCTGCCGCAAGATACTTTGATCTGTTGGACATTCCCCAAGCTATGTACAGTGCTCAGTCTTCCCTTTGTGGAAGAAAGAAACAGGAGGTCTCCTCTGGGTGGGTCTTCTTATACCCCCACCTCATGTGAGCTGCAGGTGTTTGGATTATTATTGGGGCAGCAATTAGTAGCACATTTGTCCCAGCTGTTCATCACTAGATTTCCTCTGCATTGTCTGTCCTGTAGAAAACCCAAGAGCTACTCTTGCAGCAGAGAATAGCAGTGAAGATAGCTGTCAGAGGGTGGTGGACTTTGGTAAAGGGCCAGACTCTTCTTAATGCAGCTGTCTCATATTTCCTAAGACTTTGCAAACAGCAGAAAGGGTCACTGCATGTGACTTGCAGAAATAGGCATTTCAGCAAACTTCCAGCAAACAGTTAGGGTTCTCCATCTCTCTAGCAATGACCTTTTGGGATCCAAAATCCCCAAGATAGTGTTACATAACTGGACATCAGGAATATACTGAAAACATAGCTGGGATTTTTCCTGAGGAAATGGGAGACAAAGATGTAGACTCCATATCAGATCAGCTACTTGTGTTTGTCTCTCACAGAGCAGATCTGATCTCCACATGACTACAGGTGGAGGCATGGGTCTCTCCCTGGTCTCAGCAGACATGTGGCCCTCAAACATCTCCATCAAAAGTCTTTTTAAGGCAGCATGTTTTCAGGGTCTCTTCAGGTCCATTAACTCCAGTCTCCAATTCCTGCAACCCAAATTATCATCTGAAAGTCATTTCTGGCCCAGCACACTAAATTTTGCCTTTTTGCATACTCTGTGTGTGGTCTTTTCCAGCTGCAACCTCCTACACCAATTTGTACAATGTGTTAAACTTCCCTGCTGGGGTGGTGCCAGTCAGCACAGTCACCAGAGCTGACGAAGAAGAACTGAAGCATTACCGAGGGCACTATGGAGACCCTTGGGATAAGAGGCTGAAAGAGGTCAGAAGGAAAAGAGCTTAACTCTTAGCAGAAGTTTCTGATGGCACTGTCACACATCTGGGACATTTGTCCCAAGGTTTGTCCACATCTCTTGAGGAGAGTGGGATCCTATTGAGTAATGCGTATTGCATACACTGTGTTACTACCCTGCACATGATGCAGCAAGGCTGGTGTACATCCACAGCTGTCCCCTTGCGTGTCTTCCTCTGCCTTCTCTTCCTATAATGTCTCGTGCCCCCCACGTGCTCTGGTGCTCTGACTCAGCACTGTCCTGAACTTTTGCAGGCTGTGGAAGGAGCTGTGGGGCTGCCAGTGGCTGTCCAGTGTGTGGCTCTGCCATGGCAGGAGGAGCTGTGCCTTCGCTTCATGAAGGAGGTGGAGACACTTGCCCAGAGCATGAAGAGAAATGTGTGATTTCTGGGAACCAGCCTTCACTGTGATGACTTTTCATTCCCTGCCCTTCAGTCCAGCCACCTTCTACCTGATACAAAGCAAAGTAGATAGCAACCTGCAGACCCTGAACTGCTGTTTCAATAAACTGGGAATAAATGCTATTTTAAAATAGTGAAAATCTCATCTCTGTCCAGATTGTCCTTCTTTGTTAAACTCAGTTAAAAGAAGAAAAAAAAAGAAAAAGAAAAAAATAAAGAAAAAAAAATAAAGGAGTGAGAGTTGATGCTCCTTTGATCAAAGAAGCCCAATAACAAGGGTGTAATGATATCTGTTGCATGAAGTGAGACTGAAGAGCTGTTTACCGCAATATTTTATTTCTAGCAGTGGGCAGGAGCAGATGTTTGTGTGAGAGTATAACCCAGTTAGTGCAGGAATCCCTCTCTGGCTGTGCCAGTCACTGGCTAAGTGAGCTTTTGGCAAAGACTTGCAGTCAGCCCACTGGTTTTAATAGCTGCCAACCGAACTTGTTGCCTCTATGAACTTGTTTGTCCCTTTCCTGAACTCTTTTGCTCTCTTGATCTCCACACAATACAGCAACTGTGCAGTGAGTAGTGGCAAGCTTAATATCCTTTGTTTAACCATAAACTGTGAGAAATGGTAACTGGTCTGTCTTCACTATCATTCCTCATCATTTCTTTCAGTTAAGCAATGGGAAAAAATGAGGTTTATTGCCTATAAACACTTTGGGGGAAGACTGAGTTTAAGAATTTCTGTGGCTATGCTTAGGCCATTCACACTGTTTTGTGCTTGCAGCAACACTGGCAAGTGTGTGCTGTTTCACAACCCATCCTTCACTTAGACTGGAGGAAGAAGCTGGAGGAGAAGCTGAGGGTGATGAAGCAGGCCAGAATGCTTTGGATGAGCAAGTGTGTGCTGGAACAAGGCATGAACATTACCGATGATCATTATCCATGATTCCTTCTCCAAGCCTGCATGTCTGCCTGGAGGCAGCATTTTCTGAACAGGAGGCAATGCCGCCCTTGTTATTTGTCTGCCTCCCTGGGGTTGTGCAGGGATGCTGTCCTCATCCAGCTGCCCCCCACGGCCACAGGCAAGTCTGAGTCACACTGTGATCGAGTCACACAGCCTGATTCACCATCCTCTGATCCGCACAGAGCCCTGCGCCAAGGACCATGGCACAGCCCTGCTCCAAGGAGATGCCCTGCCTCTGCAGGACTGCTGGTGGGGAGTCTGCCAAATGACAATGGCTATCTCAGGCCAGAAGCAAAGGATTTTTAGCTGTCCTCTCACAGGGTAGATGGGAACTCACTATTAAACAGGTAACCTGCCCAGGTAGTGTTCCTGGCTAGGTCTGAGCATGCACAGACCTTGTTTTGCAAGGAAAGGGCAGTGCTTTGCTCCTGTATCCTTCCATATATTTGCAAGGCTGAATCAAGTGAGAGAGCCCTGTTTCTAGAAGGAATTTCCCCTTGAGGTTGGCATTCCAGCTGCTCCTTGTGGATGGCTCTAGAAGGGATTTGCTGCTCCCCCCACTCTCCCTTCTCATGCTACCAGCCAGTCACTAGATCTCAGGATCTCACAGCACTAGCTCCCAGGACGCAGCACCCAAAGGGAAGCTCTCACTGTGATCCAGCAGATACAGAAGCAGTGTGCATGGATGCTCTCAGCCCTGGTCTCAGCTCAACAAAAGCTCTCCTGGCACTGAAGTGAATGAGGTGGAGCCATGTCCAGAAGCAGATGGACAAGGCGTGTGGGAAACAAGACACAGGTTTGTACTAGATTTAGAGGTTTTTTTCAGGAATTTAAAGAGCAGGTAAGTGTCTCAGCTGGGCAGAGAGCAAAGCACCTTCCTGAGTTCTCAAGACAGGTTGTCTATGATGTCAGTTGGGATTGGTGCATAAATGGGGGAAAGTGGAGAGGGTGTTGCTGAGAGCAATCTAGTGAGCTCAGGCACAGGAGAGAAAGGCCTTTAGTAGGGCATAACTTTAGGTTTGCAGGAGAGTTCTTCCTCCAGACCTCCTCCAGGCTGAAGAGAGGATGTCAGCTCCTTCCCATACCCACCAGCACATGCTGCTGTGTTTCCAACCCTTCTGCAGCGCATTCATCTGAGCTGTTGGCTCAGTCTGCACAGCCCTTGCAGACCTGCACTGTGTGTTTGCAGAGTGCTTGTCCAGCTGCCTGGCATTGACCAAAGTCCAGGCTTTGGTCTGTCTCAGAGAATTATATAGCAATGTTGCTTGGGCCAAAAGGGCTTTGTTTTTACTAGCTTCATCTCTAGCACAATATCCTGGCTATGGTCTTTGCTTTGATCATTTTTCCTCCTCCCTCTTGGTTTTAATAAGAATTTAAATCTGCCCTCCTCAAGGCACATTTCGTTCTGTGGCCAGATAGATAACCAAGCAAAGTTGAGAGATAGTCATGAAACAATCCAGCTTTTTTATTTGGTTTTAGTTTAATTTGCAGGAGTTTTTCTTTAATTTGCAGGTCACATTGTTGTATAGTCACAACATCAGGAGCAAATAAAACTCTCTAGAAGTACTAATACCAGCAGAACATGAGTTGTTAGAATGAGTCACTTGTCCCCTTACAGTATCCAAAGCACACAGGCAGTCACAGAAGACATTAGGGACACAAACATTCTCAGAATCCCAGACATTCACTTCAAACAAGTTCAAGGAAGGTGGTAATTGAAGTAGCTAAAAGTAATTGTTTAAAATGTAGGTAAAATGAAACACCTGGACATAGCAAGGCTCACCTTTTAAACACACCAAAAAAAAAAGCAAGAATTAGGGTTGGTACATACTCTGAAACAGCTGTTTGCTGCACCAATCCTCATCTCTCCAACATGGTCTTAATTTGCTTTTGCTTTTTTTCCCCCTCATGTTACCATTCTCCTGCTTTACATTCAAATCCCTCAGCTTCCCCCATGCCCTGATCTGCCCATGGGAGAGCAGTGAAAATCTCAACTTCCTGCTGTAAGCTTAGTGCCCAGTCATGGAGCAGCTGGGAACATCCCAGTCCCTCACCATCAGGGTGCTGAAGTCTCTGCTGTCACTCAGTGAGGACAGACCTGTGGAAGACACTAAACATGATGGAAGAAGTAGGAATGCTCCTGAACTTCTGGTGAAGAACTAAGAGCTCTCTGCAGTATTTTTCCTGGTGTTTCTACCTTGCTGGAGAAGTAAGCAGGATCCATACGACCCACTTGACTATCAAGGAAAATAGCACAATACCCCCAAAAGTGGGAAAGATGTAGGGATGGTCAGGAGAGCAATCAGTCGCTGCTGAGAGGTGTGAGGATTGGTGTGGCAGGTTTTTGTCCCTATGCTATTGCTGTTTATTTGTGGAGAACCAACAGGGTCCTGGCTAAGCAATGCGGAAAAGATAGAGACAGACCCTCACTTCTCACCTGATATTTTTGGTTGTTGGAAATGGACAGATTAGGTAGTGGCAAGTTTCTTACCAGCTGTTACATTCTGTGAGTGCTGGTGGAGCTGGACTGGAATTGAGGAAAATCTTGTGCTTGCAATAGATATTCCAGGCTGAAATGAGTCAGAAACTGGAGAGTTCCCAGAAAACATTAATTCAGCCCTCTAAGCCAATTGCAACAAGTTCTTCAAAGGGGATCAGCCTGTTTCACTATGATTCCAGTATTTGTTGAAATGTCTTTAAAATTCTTTCAGAGTAGCATAGTTAACATGCCTTGTTTTGTCAATCATTTTGAAAAAGAGTATCAGAGTGCTTGGTTACAAATACAGGAATACAAGATACAACTGCCAGGATTTATTGTTAGTTATTTTAATCAAAAGGGAGACAGAGCTGACTTAAAAATATTTATTACCAATTTGGAATAAATTTCTGTCAAAACTTGGCCAGCTTGAGAGCTGGAGGTGTCGATGCAGTGTGATGACAGTAAGCCAGTGCAGTTTCGCTATTGCAAGCAAGGACAGTGCAGCTCTTGCTGGAGACAGGAGTGGACTGTCTGACTTGTTCTAACTGCTTTCTTCTGGGATGGTCCAAAGTGAAGGAGAGGTCATTGATGCCACAATTAAATCCCAGACCAGCTGCTACAGGCTGATTCTTCTTGTGATCATAGCCTTCATCTGAACTCCACTGGTGGGTTTGACCTTGAACCTGGATCAATTCAGGTGACAAAAACAATGTGGAGGAGTCAATATTGACCTGCAAGTCAGGTAGATCTGTCTGCTCTGCTATGGACTTGAGATTTGACTTGGGACATCCCTTTGCTTCCCTGCTTTGGGTTCCCTTGTATGCATGGCCTTGTGGTGGCAGGAGGAGCCATATCTCTGGTTCATGAAGGATGTGGAGGTGATAGGAAAAAAGAGTTTCCTCAGTGACATCCGGCCATCTGGAAATGCAGCTGTGCCTGCTGAAAAATCTGCCCTTTGAAATGCCAAGTCAGTCCAGACACAGCTGTGTCTGTCTCTGTTAAACATTTGCCAAGTGTCTAAAGGGCAGGATCAGAGCACAGGTCCCAGTGCACAGGCGTATGTGGGAAGCCAATACCCTGACACTTCCCAGCACTGGGAAAAAACCCTCCCACATCTGCTCAGCCCATCACAGAGGTTACAGTGCTATCACATACACAAAGAGCCCACCTCTGTCTCAGGAAGCCGTTGCATGAATTCCTGGAGGCTGGGGGAGGGTTGGATATTGCTTCATGCTGGCCCTGTTTCCATGCACCTTCCAGAGGCACCTGCTGCAGCCAGCAGCAGCAGCAGGAGCAGGAGCTGGATTAGCTGCAGACACATCCCCTGCCACAGATCTCATAAAACCAGCAGAGCCTTAGCTGAGGAGGCACCCTCCAAGGAAGGGTGCCACTGGAAGAGAATGCAGCAAAAGGCCAGATTAATTGGCTACTATGCAGATAATTGCTGTCATCTCCAGACTGTTTCTTCAAGGATACCAAAGCCAATATTGTAAAAAGTCCATAAATTTCCCTACTTAAGAACTAAGATAAGAACATTCCCTACTGACAAAAATTGTGACAGAAAACAACAGCGAACTCTTAAAACTCCTAAGAACAGATGTGACAATGAAAAATTGAGTACTAGAGGACTACCTAGCCCTGAAGGGAGACGTGCTCTTCAGCTTCCTTTCCATATCCAGTTCCACACTCTGCTAGAGCATTGCAAAGTTTTGTAGAGCACAATCCATAGCTGCCCAGACACTTTTCCCAGGGGGAGACCCATAGGGAGGACCCACCATCCAAAACCAACAAAGAAGATCGCAGACAGACCATGGCTGATGTTGGCTGTGTTGTTGTCTTCAGCTCAGTGTGTAACCACTAACCCTAACCCTAACCCTAACCCTAACCCTAACCCTACAAGCACCCTTGGTGCTTGTATGAGGCATCTGTGCCAGAAAGATGTCAGACACTAGCTATTCCAATGTCTGATGGAAATAGTTTGCTTCTGACCCACAAGCCTGTGGGATTTTCCACTCCTAAAGCAATACCAGTGTGCTTTGTCATGGAGTGGAGCAGCCTCTCCTTTTGGTGCATGCAGATATCATGGCAGTGCTAAGCACTATCCCACAGGCCTCCTGAAAGAGCCACCATAAGGGATTTAGTGAGCTGAGGGTACCCCACAGTTACACATCCTCTCAGCAATCCATTCCCCATCCCTCTGCAGGGAAGTCTTGTGATTTCAAGCTGTTTTTTCCTTTTCTTCCATTGTCGTCTCAATTTACACAGGAAATAGGACAGCAGCTATTTCCTTGCTTCTTTTGTTCAGTTGATCCCACAGTCCTTCCTCCCCGGTGGAGAACATCCCACAGTCCAGAAAGTCCCTCTAAACCAATACCCTGAAGTTCCCTAGCCAAACTTCACCTTTTCCATTTCCCAGTTAATCATTCTCCACTGCACATTCCACAGACAGCAGCTTTGCAGGGGTCAGCTTTGGACTGAACTCTTTGAACTATCTGCTGACCCAAGACAGTGGTGCTGGGAGGAGGGACGGGTCTGGGGAGGCAGGGAAGGTCTCCTACTCCTGCCTTGCTTTTCTTCCTTATTCCATCCCCAGAGACCAGAAGACCACAGTATGATCCAGCAACAGCTGATACAGTTCCTGCCAGAGAGGAAGATGGATCCTTCTGCTGCTCTCACCCTGCTTGGTAGCTCAGTGGCAGCTGTGGTGGTCTGGAAATGGCTGAGCAAAAAGACAATCCAGAAGAAAATGGAAGAGGCTCGGAGGACCCGGGATGAGAGTATGAAGAAAATGGCAAAGGCTGTCCAGCAGTTCAGAGAGCAGGTAACCCATCCTTCTTGGGGTTCTGAGTCCCCACTGGGGTGTCTGCTGATGCTATCCTTCAGTTCCTCCTTCCAGCTCATGCCCCCATAGCTTTTGTAATAAGGAGATGTGACAGCAGCCCTCAACATGAGGAAAGGCTGCCTTGGGAGAAAGTGACATCACTGCTCCACTCAAGCTGGATGAGATATGGTGGGAGTCTACAGCCAGGGAGATAAGAAATACTCTCTAGGAAGAGGTTTTGGGTGACACAGGTCATGAAGCACTGCACCTTCATTGATCCAAAATCCAGTTCTTTCATGATCTGGAAAGGTCTCTTGCCTCTATGGGTAGAAGCAAGAAAGCTTTAGCCTCTTGTTAACTCTAAAGATTATGCATCTGTCCATACCCCTATATCTTTATCCACAAAACCTGGCTTCTGGATGGCTCTTGAGGAGACTCCAACAGAGCTTTCACTAGCATTCCCAGCAATCAAGACTTTTAGGCCCACCAGACTGCCCAGAAGATGTCTGGTCTAACTTAACACTAATGATGCACAGGTCATTCCGTGTCCCCTAGGAGCAACCAGGACATGACATAGAGATGAATGAGGCAGGCACCCAACCAGCATGGATGTGGCCCTGAATTCCTACTGTAGCACTTGTTTCTATACACTCTTCCTTTCTGCTCCATTCACTTGTGAATATGTACTGGATAAACCATCTCATGTTCACACAGGTGAAATACTTGGAGATAAAGCATCCAGCTACAAGGGATACATACATACATACATAGATATATACATATATTATTTAAAACATTTTAAAAAGCTGGTGGCACTGAGAACTGCCAGTTTTCTTTATCTGAGTAGACCATATTTACCTATAAGCCCCTGCTGACTTCTTTGCAGTTTGCTGGATTTGAGCTATCAGATGTTTGTCCTCAGCCCAGACTGTCCCACACTGCTTGTATCCATTCTGAGCCATGAAGGGCTAACCTGAGACTTGTTTGCAAGGACTTTGGTACCTTCTGCCCTGGCCAGTGTTTGCTCAGCTGAGGTTACCTCTTGGTTAGCAGGCAAGTCTCACAGCACCAGGAGGAAGGCATTGCCATGTCCTCCGCTGCAGTGGATGGATAAAGCTCTTCCACACCTTGAGAGACAGCAGGGCTCCTCTGTTTGCATCCTGTTCATGACATCCAAACTTAGGATGAAGCACTTTGCAGCTCAAGGTCTGAACCCCATATGCAGGGTCCACCTTTTGAGCAAGCTCTGTCAGTAATGTTGGCAAAACTTAGAGACTTATCCCCTCTGAGCCAAAGAGTAACTGGAGCTGCTGCCCTGGATCCCCTTCATCTTCCCCTTGCAGGTCCCCAGTGTCCAGACAGATGCCATCCTGTCCCTGCCTCTGCTGGAACTCACTGGAAGACTCCAGGAAGGGTCTCTGTCCCCCAAGACTGTCCTCTACACCTACGTAGAGAAGGTGAGTCCACAGTGGGATAGTGGGATTACATTCTCCATGCCATGGTGTGTGGGCTGGTGTCTGAGAAGACTTGGTGGAGCTGATGATTATGTCAAGTCTTCAGTACAGCAGATATCAAGAGAAAGATATGCTCTGTCTCCTGGGTCAGATCTGTCACTGGACAGTCCTTTGAAATGGCATGAGCTGGGATGCTCTCGGGAGAGGGTTGCCATGCATGCCAAGCCACTAGCCCTTGTTTTGTAGATCAAGGTAGCTACTGAATGCAGCTGTGTAACAATCATGTTCTTAACTAACATCTATTCCTTCACTGTCCAAAAAAGGCCCTGGAAGTGACCCAGCAGACAAATTGCTTGCGACATTTTATCCCAGAGTGTGAGGAGCAGCTTCAGGAAATACAACAGCAGAAAGAGAAAGGTCTGCTCTATGGCATCCCCATCAGCATCAAGGATCACATCGGCCACAAGGTTCTTCCCTTTGTGCCTGTGAAGTGTGCCATTGTGAGCTGGACTGGGTGGTGAAGTGGTGGGACACAGAGAATGGGGAAGGGGCCCAATCCCTCTCTGCTTGCACCACAAGGAACCTGGCTGTGTCTGAGGCTGGGGCCCCACATCTCATTGCAGCTGCAGCCCTGGCAGTTAGCAGCCTTCCTGTGGTTTAACCCCCAGTGGGCACTCACTCCCTCCCTCCCCCTTTGGTGGAATCGGGCAGAGAGGAAAGAATAGAAAGGTAAAAGTGAGAAAACTTGTGGGTTGAGGTGAAGGCAGTTTAATATGTAAAGCTGTGCACAGAAGCAAAGCAAAACAAGTCATTCATTCACTACTTCCCATGTGCAGGCAGGTGTTCAGCCATCCCCAGGAGAGCAAGGCCCTATCATGCATAACAGTGACTGGGGAAGCCAAACACCATCACAGCCCCCCTTCCTTCTTCTTCCTCCAGCCTATACACTGAGCATGCCATATGGTGTGGAATGTCCCTCTGGTCAGTTGGGGCCAGCTGTCCTGGCTGTTCCCTCCCAACTTCTTGCGCATCCCCAACCTTCTCACTGGTGAGGCAGTATGAGAAGCAGAAAAGGCCTTGGCTCCGTGTAAGAACTGGTCAGAGATAACAATAATATTCCTGTGTTAACAGGACTGTTTCCAGCACAAAATCCCAAACACAGCCCCGTACTAGCTACTGTGAAGAAAATAAACTCTATCCCAGCCAAAACCAGCACAAACCTCCATCAGAAAAAAAAACCAACCAGGGGGGAATAGTTATACACCCAAACAATTTCTCCTCTGATATGTGACACAGTACAGGCTGCGCTAAGGTTGAGGCCTCTAAGCTCAAAGCAAGCCCCAAACACCAAGGCTAACTGTAAAAAGCTCACACTGTGTTTGCCTGGGATATATATTCCCTCCCTGAACAGCCACTGGTGGCTTCACTTGGACAGCAGAACTTTGGGTTTAATCCTGAGCTGGTCCACCAATGGAGTTGCGTTTGGGTCAGGGAAGAGAAGGAACACGGAAAAGAGCAGGGGCAGCTTCAGGAGAAACTTTAACCCTATGAGTGCTCAGAAGCCCTCTGCCAAGGATGGAAGGAGAGGGAGTCCTTGGCCCTTCATGCAAGAGAAGGCATTAGTATCAAACACAAAACCCCTGAAGGGGACACCAGATTATCTTTCCAAAAGAGCAAGGGAACTGTGCTGACCATGTTCCTTGTCACTTCTCCTCTCTGCAGGGGCATCTGTCAACCTGTGGGCTTGTGCAGTGCCTGGGCAATCTGATGAAGGAGGACAGTGTCCTGGTCAAGGTTCTGAAGAGACAAGGGGCCATCCCATTTGCAGTGACCAATGTGCCACAATCCCTCTTCAGGTGACATACATCATTAGAAATCTTTCCTCTGGTTGTGCTCCTGAAGGTAAAACCCAGCCCAGGACCAGCTCCTCCCTGCGTCCTGAGATGTTGCCTGGAGAGTCTCCCTTCCATCAGCTGGCAGCTATCTCAACTGAAAAAGCTTTCAGATAAGATTAAGAGGGTAAAAAACTACCAGGAGTTAAGAGAAATCAAGTGATCTTGTGCATGGGAGTAAGAGCAGAAGCTCATGGAATAGAACTGTGTCCCAAGGGATTGATGGGATGGAAGGCTGGGCTTGGCTATGCCACACAGGCTCACTGCAAGGGAGACCCAACAAACTCAAGGCATTCAGCTGTTCCTGACAGCCCACTTGCTGGTTTTCTTTTCCCCAGCTATGACTGTGGCAATCCCATCTTTGGCCAGACCTTGAACCCCTTCAACCACCAGAAGAGTCCTGGGGGCTCCTCAGGAGGGGAGGGAGCTCTGATCGCAGGGGGAGGCTCCATCCTGGGCATCGGCTCAGACATTGGTGGCAGCATCCGCCTGCCATCCAGCTTCTGTGGGCTGTGTGGGCTCAAACCCACAGCTGAAAGGCTCAGGTAGGTACTGGGGTCTGCCCTTCCCCCCTATGAATGGTCAAACTCAGCCAAAGGGGCAAGGTACTCAGGGAGTACTTGAAGGGAATAGAGAGGATGATTCTTAAAGGCTGCATTGCTTTGCTCAAAACCTCTCCCAGGAGACAGCATGGTTAGGTTTTGTGGGGAATGGCCATGCTTTCATTGTAAGTCTAGCCTGGAGTTAAAAGGGGTAGATAGATAGTTAGATAATGCCAAAACCTGAACAGTTTTTGTTAACCGAAACTAAGATTTATTGGGGTTTACATTTGGGTTTGGTTGTTGGGCTGTAGGTATTTTCATTTTGACCAAAATTTCCTGTTTTGCATGACTTGAATCAAATACTTTTAATAATTTACTTCTGGTTCAGGTCCTGGATTGAAGACCTCAGTATGCTATTGAAATGTATTGGGAACATCTCCCCATTACTGTAATGACAATATACTTTTTCTTTTTCCACAGCCTGGCTGGAGTGACTGGCCCTATCAATGGGATCCTGGCAGGTACATACACTTTTTATTGCTTTTCTCTATATCCTGTGAAGAGCCCTATATGCTCCTCTAGGCCTGAGGAAAACCCAAGAAAATCAAGATCTGTCTGGAGTCCATCTGAAACATCCCACCTCATTGTCTGCTCACCCCTTGCAGCCAATGTGGCTGTGGGCAGGGGTGGACCAGTGTTTGGCACATCTGTCTGCTTAATGTGGATATTTGCTATCATCCCACTCCAGTTCCTGGTGCTCTGGGGCCAATGGCAAGGGATGTGGACAGCCTGGCCCTCTGCATGAAGGCACTGCTCTGTGAGGAGATGTTCCAGCTGGACCCCACTGTGCCCCCCATCCCTTTCAATGAGGAGGTGAGTCCTTAATCAGCAAGCCCTGGTTCTTTCCAGGGTGCTGCACACCTTCTTTAAGGTTATTTTTACAGTACTGGTTTCCAGTAACGTTAGCCCTCTTTGAGGGCACAATTCATAATTACTAGGAAAATAATAGGCTAATCAATAGTTATGTTTTCTGCCTTCTCAGTTGGCATGTAGCTTAGCAGATTGAGAGAACCCAGAAAAGACTGGAGAGGAAAGCAACACCATGAGCAAACTGCTGGAGATTTTTAGGGGAAGATGAGACAGGATCAGGAAGTGCTGCAGCAAATTTCTTAACTGAGGGCATTTCCTTTCCCTCTGCAGCTGACCAATTTCAAGAGGTTTTTCCACCTCCATTCTTTCTAGCAGTAGTTGAATCTACTGGTCTAGAGTAGCTGTGCTTTATATGAAGGGAGGGATGAAGGAGAGGCTGGAGAAAAGGCAGGATTAGACATTTGGAAAAGGTAACCTATGGAAACTATAAGCAACTTAGCAGAAAATGAGTTACTCACTAGCATTTGGAACATTCATACCCTTCTGCCATGTGTTTTGGCATGGGGGCAGACCTACCCGCAGCAGAGTGGGTGTCATGAATGAGTGGTTTAGATCACTTTTTGAGTCACTGTCAAAGGCATTGCAAAAAGCAACTTTTTAATATAAATTTGCAAAAGAATAGCAAAGTTCAATGGCAGGGGTCACTCTGTTACTTATTACATAGATGAAGCATACAAATTAAAATCAGCTTACAGTCACTTTCAAATGATTTGCATGGAGACCTTCCCATTGAGTCATAAAGTTCAGAATGGGCCCCTTGCTTTCTAAAGTCCTGACAGAGTCTAGGTACAGCTGAGTCCAATCCCAGTCCCAGGCAGGCCAACAATTTATATATAAGGATTTAATAGGGAAATGCAAGGAGTAGGGGAGACTCTCCCATTGAGTCATGAGATTCAGAGACGACCCCTTTGCTTTCTAAACTCCTGATGGAGTCTGGGTGTGGCTGGATCCAATCTTAGTTCCAGACCTAGTCAATGGTTTATGTCTAAAGGATTTCACAGCAATTCCATTGGGAATGTGAATGCTAAACTGGTGTTTCTTTGCTCCAGGTGTATTCCAGCTCTACTCTTCTGCGAGTCGGGTACTACGACACAGACGGCTACTTCCCGCTGCCCCCCTGCATGCGGCGGGCGGTGAAGGAAACCAGGGGCGCTCTGCAGGCAGCTGGGCACCAGGTGAGCATGGCCACCCCACACTCTTCTCCCCAAAGCATCCACAGCTTCATTCCTCACTGAGGAAATTACCCTTCAGAAACCAGACATAGCTCCCAAGCCCAGCTGTGGGAAAACTGACCTACCGGAGGTATGAGATTAGATTACTACAGCCACATAACACCATGCAGACACAGACCTGCCTGGGGGAGCAGTGCATCTCATGGGGAAACAGCACTGGCAATCAGAAAACCTGTGCCCACAAGGGTGTAACGAACCTGTCTCTTCTCCCCTGGTGGCTGTGATCTACACCAGACAGCAGCATCTATAAAGTGGATCCTGAAGAGTTGACTTGGCATTTCCTAGGTCTGTCATTCCCCATCAGGGCTCTGAAAGGTGTTTTTCTCCTTCCTCCCCAATGCCCATGGAGATCACTGTCCATCCTGGACCACTGAGGGATAAGGGCCATGGGGCATGGGATGGGAAATACCTTTCCCTCCATCTATACCTACTTGTGGAAACACGCTAGTAGTGCTCGTCATAACAAAGGGTGTCCATGTCCGAGAGATGTCAATTCTGCTGGGACAGGTGGGAAACTGGTGCAGTCTCTGGCTCAGTGACTGCCTGGAGCAGAGTGGAGGGAAAAGCAGCTCTGGAGAACTGAAGATGACTGTCAGGGAGGAATAATCCCATGGGGAGATGCCTGGGCTGGAAAAGGGTTGAACTGGGCTTCTGTTGGCTTATGGAGCCCAGGGAGGTGCTGCTCTGCCTTTGAGGTATATTCACAGTTGGGCTTTGGAAACTATTCACATCCCCAGGCTGCCACATTATCTTGTGTTCTGGTGCAGCTGGTGCCCTTTTCTCCACCTCGGATCCCTTATGTCATGACTGAACTGTTTATGAAGACGTTTTTTGCTGATGGAGGCCGTACTTGGTTAGATGTGTTGTAAGTAGGAGCCCTCTGGCAGCAGTGCTGCAAACACCTCTGTCCTCTTGCCATGAGCATCACACAGGCAAAATAAGCCCAGTGCTCCCAACCCAAACAGGCAACACACAGGTCTCTGAGAAAGGGCAAACAGCTTCTCTGGCATGATCCCCTCCTCTTGTCATCTCTCAGCACAGGAGGTATCATAGATCCAAGCTTGAAACCACAGGTGAAATTCTTCAAGTTTCCAAATCTGGTGAAGAAGCTGTTGGCTCTGCTTCTTAAACCTCTGGTGAGTCCCTGTCCTCAGGATGGGACTAGTGGTTTCCCAGGGTGGCATAAGTTACTGCACCTCCATGTCATGTCCCTAAGCAACCTCTTACCTTTCCAGTTTCCCCGCCTGGCTGACTATCTGAGTGCCTTGAGTGGAATGAGGTAAAATGCCATCATCCCCAGGGATGTGGGTGAAAATGGGTGGTACCTTCTTCTGTAAGTGTCCATGGCTGGGGGGGGACTGGATTCACAACAGGTTCTGACCTGCTCTCTGCAGAGGTTGTCCTTCCATCCTGGCCATGGCTTCAGCCTTGAGGAACACAGCTCTCCAGTGGTGCACTGCCCCTAGTGTTATCCTGACAGGATTGAAGGACTTGGATGAAAAAATTAATACAAGAAACCTGTGGAAGAGATGAGTACTAAATCCAGACTCATCAGAGAAATATCTCCAACACTTCCAGACATTTGCTGCTTAATTGCTTGGCCAGATGCCAAAGGAAACTAGAAAGATTGTGAAAGACATATTGTTTTATGTAATTGCTAGAATCACCAGGGCTTATCAACCCAGAGGATTATTTAAGTAAATCCTCCTCCTCTTAGAGCTTCAAGATGTTGCTATGATTTCCACTTGCAGATCAGTGAAGGAGATGTGGAATCATCACCATCAAATACAGGTATGTTTTGACAACTTTCCTCTCTGGTATCATGCTACAAGATGAGGCTTTATGGCAAGCACCAGGTTGGAGAGTCATCAGTTTGGAAAAAGGCTGTACAGGGGAATAGGTGCTGTGGAGGAGACAGGATAGAGGGGAAGCACGAAAGCCAGAGAGGAATGGGGTAGATGGGCTTTTGGGTCAGCCCGCACAAGACTTTATTGGTTGTCTGCAGTGCTCATGCCCAACCACAATGAAGGCTGTCCTGGGAGTGGGTATGGCTAAAGAGGGACCTTTCCAATTCCTGGCCATGTGCTGTGGAGGCAGACACTTACCCATTCCCCTGCCTCTTCCCTCCAACACTGCTGCCTGCTATTGCCTCCTCAGCCATGCCAGAGCCTGATGCATACCTTGGAGAATCTGAGATGCTCCAGGCATGGACATGGCCTCCATGTCATCTCCCCTCTCCTCCCCAAGGCATACCGCTCCGAATTCATCACCCAGTGGAAGGAACTCCAATTGGATGTCATGCTGTGCCCTGTCCTGGGGCCTGCCTTCACCACAGGATACCCTGGGAAACTCGTCAGTAAGTGAGTCTGGGACCTACCTGAGGGCAGAAGACCACAGTGGTTGAGACTGGAGAGAAACATCCACCATCATGGGGTTTCACCACCCACCTAAGCATTTTATGGGAATTGGGAAGGAAAAGTAATTGCCATAAAACTATCTGAGCAGGTGGAGACAGACACACAGTTCTCAGGGGCTTCAGTGAACATGGAATGTGTAAGTTTGAAGTAAGACAGGAGGCTGTGACTGCCTGCATTCTCTCTTCTGCTTCTCTCAGCTGCCATCTCCTCCACGATGCTGTACAATGTCTTGAACTTCCCTGCTGGGGTTGTACCCGTCAGCACAGTGACAGAAGCTGATGAGGAAGAGCTAAAGCTTTACCAAGGATGCTGTGATGACCCCTGGGACCGGACACTGAAAAAGGTATGGAGAGTGGTGAGCAGAGACTGCTGATGGATGCTCAGGTAATAGTTTCACTGAGATCAGGAGCTCCTACATGTCTCCCATCAACATGGGCACAGTCCAAAAGAATTCACCCCTTCTTTACATACCCCTTGCTAATCCCCAAATCCCCCTTACATAAACCCCTTACTTTTCTCCCAAGCCTACAAAAATGTAAGTCACTGAGTTTTCAGGGAACTGTGGGAGCACCCCCAGGTTTTATTATGGGCTGAAGTCAGAAAGGAGCCATGCAGCAAGGCTTCTGTCAGCAAGTCCTTGCCACAGCCCACAGCATGGCACAGCACTACACTTTCCTCCTGCTCCATGATGCCTTCACCTAGGCCCAGGTTGTCAGTGGAGCATGGAACAGGAAGGGGGATGCTGAAGGAAAAGGAATCTGGCTATAAGACAGCCCAAAGCAGAGCTGGCTGGGGTGTGTGTGGGGGAAGGTGTCTCAAACATGCTGCCCAAGATTTGGCAACCATTTCTATCATGAGAAAAACAAGAGCCTCCTCTCTGCCCGAGCACACTAACAGTGATTGAATGGCAGGGCTCAACCTCCAACCTCCCCAGTCTCCAGGATGAGCCACATGCCTAAAACAAGTTTCCAAAACCTGCTGGAGATCCAAGGCCCCTGGGTAACCACTCAGTGCTTGTGTACCCACTGCAGGCTGTGTCAGGAGCTGTGGGACTGCCTGTGGCCGTGCAGTGCGTGGCCTTGCCATGGCAGGAGGAACTGTGCCTCCGATTCATGAAGGAGGTAGAGACCCTGAGCCGTGGGAAAAGGGCAGCATAGCCTCCACAGTCCCATGAGGCCAAAGGAACAGCAGTGCAGAGACTACAGCAAGAAGAGAAGGAGGTAGGAAGTGCCATTTCCTGACCCCCCTCCTTGCCAATGATCATGGATCCTGTATGGAACCAAGGTGTCAAGTAGATGGCAGGACTGTCTTATAAGCTGGGTTCAAATGATGATAAATGTAGGAACTGCACTTCCCTGCAAGGATGGACATGGACGAGGTTCATCCCTTTCCCTCTATGCTTCCTCTGCAGAAGCAGGGCAATGCTGAGAGAAAGGGATTACAAAAGCTCAATAATACCTTCCTGCTGGCACCAGAGTAACTTCATATGGATGAAACTCTGGGTTGCCCTGTGAGGAGTACAGCCACGTCTACCCTCCCCAACACTATATTTTGCTCACAAAAATAAAAATTTGGCTATTAAGCAACTCTTATCATAAACTCCAGTAATCCTTCACTGATGGCTATGATTCTATAAATACAGTTACTACTCGAAATCACACAAGCATCTGCCCACTGGACATTAAATGGCATGTTGCATGGGAGCATTCATTTTCCCACAGCTTTCCTGTCCATGAGGTACAGCAGCAGCCACTGGCCTTTCCACAGCACCAGATCTCCAGCATCCCAAACACATTTCCAACCTCACAGGAGGGGCATTCTTAGGAACGTCTGCCTGCTCTTTCTGAAGGCAGGAGATAAGCAGAGACAGATGCAACCCATTTATGCAGACGGGGAGATCCAGGACAGAAAGACTGAGATCCCCAGATGGTGTTTGTTAACCCAAACTGGCCCATGTAGGATCAAAGCACTCAGACAGGAGAGAGAGAGAGCAGCATCCACACAGGACCATTTATCTTGTCCCACACAAATGGATAAATTGCTCCCTCTGATAAGACCAATGTCTTTTCCCTAAATTAAACACCTCAGTCTCAAACAGGATTCAAGAGACTCCACAACAGGTCTTTCTCATTTATTCTCTATGTCTGCAGTGAAAAAGCAGACTTCCTTCAGGACATTTTAAAAAGAAAAATAAATATAAAGCCATTCTACTTCCCCTGGAAATTTGGGGTATTTCCCAATAGGAAACAGACATAGTCTGTTGCTCCTTCCTACATCCGACGTAATTTGCAGAAATACATAGGTCCAAAGTTGGCTGTGAGGTGAGGCAGAACAAGCTCCCCCAGACGGCAATCCGAGAAGAAGGAAAACGTGTCCTGGAAGAGTGTCCGAAAGTGGCTCAAGTCCTCAACATGGATATTGATGTTAAACTGCGTTTCTGCAATTTCTACTGCTCTCTCAACCACACACTCATTCTGCAGTGGGGAGAGGGAGCACGTGGAGTACACCACCACTCCTCCTGGCTTGGCAGCAAGGATCCCAGCCCTGCAAGCAAGATAAACACACACACAGTTGCAGGAAGAAGATGACTGTGTGCAACCCAGGCACTCACACCCACTGAACTCGGGAAGCCAACAGTTAACTTACAGGCAGTGACACACAAATTGTGAACTCCGCAGACACATCTCCTTGAACTTCACAGGCTCAGCAGCCTGTGTCACTGCAACCTGAGCACTGTTTCAGCCCAGGGCAATGTGAGCCAGTTAGATGATTAGATTGATAAAGAATTTAAGATGGGAGAGAGGTTCTACTGGAAAGAAGCTGGAAGGTGTAATCCTGCAGCCACATCCAAGGGAATGGGGTAAGAAAACATACAGGGGAAGAGACTCTTGCAGTTCAAGTGCTGCCATGGGACTCTCTCGTCGGTTTACTTATTGCTACAGCACACAGTGAGCCTGTCCAGCCTTCCCAGCAAAAAGGGGTTATGAAGCACCTCATGTTCTCCCATGTGCTGGGAGAGGTGGGCACTCAGAAATCCTCCAGGGATGACTGCCGTGACCCAGCAGATCATCGCCCAAAAGGACAATGCTATACCCATCCTGTTCTTTAAACCCTTCTCCCTACCTCCTATGGCTACTGCTGGGGACAGGACAGACGTGTGATTTGACCAAGAACATCTGCACCTCCTTACACTTAATATGATTCGATGCATTACAAATATTGCCCTTCCAGAAAACTACACACGGCTTCCACATTTCCCAGCTGGAGACAGACCAATGCAAAAAGAGGTTTCGGTGCTGGCCACAGAGAGCTGCTACTGTGACACGAACAGCCACAGAACACGGCGTTGAGCTCACTCACATCAGCAGCTGCAGCTGCAGCATGGGCAGCATCTGACGCTCCTTGGTTCGCCTCTTGTGGAAGATGTTGTTGTCCTCTTCCATGACAGAGTGTCTGTCCGTCGTGCAGGGCACATCCACCAGCACCTGCAGTAGTGAGGTCCCACGTCAGTCCCATGCCCAGGTCAAGCTCAGCAAGTCTCCTTGCACAGCCTTTCCCATGCCCATCTCCTCCACCCTGGCTACACACCAAGCAGCTCTTGGTGCCTTGCCTTCCTGATGCTCCCTGAGGGCAGGTGTGCACCACACTGAACTGTAATTGGCTGCTTTGGCACTTTGGGAATGTGCAAACAGACATAGAAATGATGGATAACATCCTGCACTCACACATGTCCTCATTTAATGTTCCTACTCTGTGTGTCTCTCTGGCAAACCTTAGTGCAGCACACACCAGCCAGCGCTCCTGCAGTGACGCCTTCTAGAGTATCAAATCTAGCCCCTGCAGCTGAACATGGCTAAGAAAACAGAATTATCTAATCTTCACATTTAACCCCTTCTAGGTGATGGACAGTCACAGGATTTTTACAGGGTATTACACAGGCAAGTAAGAGTACAACTCTGGATGCTCATATGCACCAGATCCTGTAGGAAGGGATAGCAGGAGGAAATATTACTCCCTACGTGGCTTAGTCTTCTCTCTTTCTCTGCATTTAAGATTCTGCAAAACTATACAATTATACTGTAGGATAAGTTACTGTCTTCCTCTGAGAGAGGAGGGAAGCCAACTAAATGGGTTAATCGTCACCAGTTCCCAATAACCCACCTTATGGAAAGTGCGACCTTCCACCTGCTCCCAGTCCCTTCCATCGTAGGATGTGACACTCACAGTTTCCCTGACTTCTTTGGGAACATAGCTTTGGAGAACCTGGTACAGCCTCTTTGTCCGGGAAACAGAGGCATCATTGGCTGCCAGATGTCCTGGGAGGACAGAAGAGGCACACTGGGAATGTCACTTTTGCAAAAACATACCTGATTCCCAACTTTTATACCCAGAAATGATTAACAGACAGACATTAATAGGCACAGAACACTCTTCCAGCTCTGTTTTATGCATGAGAACATGGGAACATCCACCTCCACTTACCACAACACCCAGTCTGCAGCAGAGCCAGAGTCTTGCCACCTGGAGCCGCACAGAGATCAAGGACTACATCATCTGGCTGCACGTTGAGTGCCAGGACAGGCAGGAGAGACGCTGCATCCATGAGATAATAGTCAAGGAGCCCTAGAGTGTCCGGCCTGGAAACCACCAGTTTGCATACAAAAGCAAACGTGGGAAGGGAAAAGAAAAGAGCAATTGGAAGTGAGGATGTGGGCACACAGAAGCAGCCCCAAGGCTGGCAATGGCAGCAGACGGTCTGTCCAGGGATGTCTCACCGTGCAGGGCGAAAGCGTGTGATGTCACCCCTGGGGAAGGTGTAACACTTGATTTTGGAGCTGATGAAGGCACGTGGTGACGTCTCTGCCTGTGTCATCATCTCTGCCTGCATCACCGTCCTACCCATGCCAGACACCTCCTGGGATCTGCTCTCCCCTCTTGCTGCTTCCCCCACAGCTGCACCCCACTGCAATTGCTGGGCTTCGGAAACAAAATCAGTGGCATTCAGCAGCTCCAGCTCCTGGATGACATGGTCGGCAACAGAGAAGCTGTTGAGGAGGGCACCATACTTCTGCTCGCAGAGCAGGCCGGCGCGGACAGAGGGCCACAGGTCCCCCAGCTGCAGGCTGTAGCTCGCGTCGAAGTGGTGCAG
>NW_008675556.1:41932-42252 GCF_000695815.1 Acanthisitta chloris
CGGGGAGCCGTGGCAGCCTTGGAGGGAAATACCAGACGTGTTAAAAGACAAAATACCTCGACATTCCACACCCTCAATGTTTTACTGGCGAAATCCAGCACTGGGTTCTCTGCTGCCAAAAGTCCATGGGGCCTTTCTACTGCCCCTGAAAGCGACTGTGCCCCTGTCACCCGTGGGCTGGTGGTGTGCTGGGGAGAGTTCGGAGCAGGGATGGCAGAATGGGGCTGGGGCACGGGGTGGGCACGTGGGAAGGGGATGGCAGCGCACAGAGGTGGAATGGGTGTCACGGGTGAGGGAGTGCTGCGGGATGCAGCGAGAGG
>NW_008675557.1:0-35307 GCF_000695815.1 Acanthisitta chloris
AGGAGCTGCTGTTCCTGCCTGCTTGGAACGGAGTTGTTTTGTGTAGCTCATCTCCCCCTTTGGCTGCTTACCTCAGGCACTAGTGATAGTACATCCTGCCTTGTCTTCTGAATGGTTTTGCTCTCCACCCTCCTCTAGTGCAGCTGTTACTTACAATGGATTTTACAGTGAACCGCTAGGACCAGAGTAGAGACCATTTCCAGAGCGTGTATAAGATCGTTTTGATGCTAACAGTGATGTGATTTTAGTATTTGTTGCATGCGTATTTACTTCTGATTGCTGAGGCTTAAGTAAACGTTGTGTTTAAACACTGGAGCTATTCTCACTGCTCCCAACATCTCCATTCATTGGCATCTTCACTTTGTTTTAGTCTTTACGCTTCTGCATTGCATGTGATTTCCTTCTGTGGCTCTGTGCCACACCATTGCTCTTTGTCCTTTCCACGTACGTAGTTTTCAAACAATTACTTTACAGACCTGCTTTTTATGATCATTTCCAATCTGATGTTTTTGCCTTTAGGCTTTATTTGATGTGTCGGATTCAAAGTTACTTGCCAACTGTGCTTAGCCTTCTTTATTGCTTAGTTATCTCACTGTGAAGAAGCCAGAACACATATGCAGTTGTGGCTGGTACCTATTCTTTGTCTAGTTTGGTTCTACAAGTATAGCTCTTGGATAAACCAACTTAGTATCACTTACTCGAAAATGAAAATTAATTGGTGTAGTTTTTAGCGTTCTTTTTGCTTTTAGTTACAGCCTCAACATTTATGAAGCACTTTCTGTAAGTACAGTGTTGCATAAGCTTTATTTCTAAGTACAGACCTGACTGTTGGGACATGTAATTACAAAGCTAAGGACAGACTCATTGATGGTGCAGTCTTGACACTTTGAAATATAACCCTGGACATTGAAGAATAACCATGTTGAAGTATCTCTGAAAAAAATGCTTCAAATCTCTTTTCATTGCCAGTGTTGGAAGAATATTGCTGTCTCCCAGATCACAACAAACTTCTCTAAAATGCCTGTTAAGAATGGGGACACGTGTGGTTTCCAGACATATTTCAAGGCACAGCCCACATTGTTTGATATTCTGACTGACAGCTTCAAAATTATAGTAAATTTGATATGCTGGTACTGCTAGAAAAGGGAAACTTGAAGGCATTTGTTACAAGAGATTTTGTAAGTCTTTATGGGAAAAATTCAAGAAGTTTACTCTTAAATGCTACATTAATATGTGAGAATACATCCTGTTACTAGAGCTGTGTGCTGTGAATGACATAAAGTTATACTGCTTGTTTAGAAACATCACATGGCTTTTTGGCTTTGTTGTTATGGTTTTCTTTAAAGCCAGTTTTAGTGAAATACTTCGTTTTTCACTTATTTCTGTAACCTGTTGTCTTCTGTTCATATCTCAATGCTGTGAACAGTTGTTTTTCTAAGTATATTATGTCCCTTTTGAAAGAGCTTTTTGGTAGAAATTACTACATTGTCATATTTTGAAACATATAGGATTTCAAACCAAACATAAAATCATACACATGTACACCTGAGCTCTGTTGGGAACAAAACTGGCAGTGCTGATTTCTTGTCCTCTATTCACTTCCTTAGGGGGACTGAAAGGCAGATGTAATTTTGTCTTCAGAGACTGTCACAGCACCTTGAGTGTGTAGAATTTAGACATGCTTACTAACATAAAATGCCCTTTTGTTTTTCCTGTGTTAACTTCACATGCAGTGCTGGTGTAAGTGATTTGGGAGGTGGAGTGGAGGACAAGTGTCACAAATTAATTATGAATGAAACCCCTCAACATCTGTACTGACTGCAGGGAAATTTTCCACTGTACAGTGAAATAAAAAAAGCCCCAAACAAACAGCATCACCATCACCTCAAACTTATGTATAGAGTTGTGGAAAGGTGAGATTGTCGGGTTTTTTCCTTCAGGAAGTTTAACAACAGTTTTGATTTTAAAATGGACAAAATCAGTTAGACCTTGTTTGTTAAATATTTCTTTTTAGCTATTTGGCATATACTCAAAGGCTAATTTGAGAAATTGCCAGCACTGTTTTGTGCTGGAGGGCATCTGTGTGTCCAGTGCTAAGAATGCTGTGAAACACAAAGGAGGCAGGCTGCTTTCAAGCTGCTGGAAGATCTTAATTTATTTTTTTTTTAATGCTTATTTATTTTAACCATAATTTCAGTCAGTGCAATACGTCTGGTCAACAGAATGTATTGTATAGACACAAACAAGCTGGACTGTTGTTAGTTAAAATCTGTGTAATTGGAAGTTTTAGATTTTTTTTCTCGCCTCATTTATCAAGGAAATAAATTATTTGGACATTATTTTTCTTGTTCAGGTTCTTAAACAGCTAAATGTGTAAACAGCTGTGAATTAGTTTCGAAAACCTTTTTTGCAGATGTTTGTTTAATGCTCAAGCTTCAAGTAGTAATTTTTATTTTAAGATCTATACTTGGAAAGTTAAGACCTGAACTCACTAAATATAGCTGTAACCACAGATGGAATTGTTCCTGTGCATTTAACTTTGCATTGGAATAATTCATCTTACGGGTCCCAAAATACACTCCAACTGCTTAAGACAACAGGGTGACAAATCTAGTTCACATGTATCTTTTCTGTTCTCAGTCTGGCTTATTAAGTGCTTGGAGCCATGATATTTCTTCTTAAAGCACAAAACCAAAAATCCTCCCCAGTTAAGCATGAAATTAACACACTGGAGGGAAAAATAGAGGTAAAAATGACAGGGAATTAATGTTTTTCTCCAAAATTCCGTTGTGGAAAAAAGAAGATTCAATGGTGTTCCAAATACAATGGACGTTTTGAAGTACATGTGAGGGATTGATTTTTGTTTGTTTGTTTTCAGTAGAGAGCAAACAGTCACTAATTTGAATTTCATGTAGCTCTTGTTGAGGCTTTTGTATGGTAGTCAGGAAAATCCTTAATCAAAAGCAGGAACCACACTACACAGATTATATAAAAGCATATTTGGGGGGACAGAGGGATGGGGAGAGAAGCTTTTATGTAGCTAGTTTTCTGTGGCAGAAAGCTGTTCCTTGTGAGAAAGTAGAATGAGGACTATAAAAATAAACTGGTATTAGCCATTGACTTTTAGCCCTATTGACTTGCTCAGTTTTCTTTCAAGTAAGGTTTATTTCCAATTACTGGATGTTACAAACCTGTATGCTATTGTGAACTTTTCAAGTCAAGTAGTTTGCTTAAATTGGTGTCTGGTTCAACCTTAGTAACAAAAAAGAATGAGAATATATTAGACTCTATTAGTCCAATCTGGCACTGATGTGGCTATGTATAGTCAGCCCTCATAACTGTGATGGCAGCAGTGTGATATATGTGCCTGTCTGCTTCCTCTTTGCATGCTACAGTTACCAGAAGTACATGAAAACTTGCAGACTTGTTTGATGTCCTAGGAGTCAACAACTTCCTAGAAACTAAACTGATGATACTCTTGGTAAGGGGTCAGCTCTTAGCAGACTTGCTTCTGATTTAGGGAAAACAGGAAAAATGTTTGAAGATATTTAAGAAATACTACTTCTTAAAATGAAAGTGGTGGTGATGGCTTATTAGAGCATATCATGGGCAGCTGGAATGAGTGTGTCACTTGAGGAGTGTGGGAGGAAGGAATCAAAAAAGCTTCTTGAGTGCTATGCCAGCATCAGATCAGTGGTCAGAATATGGGAAGCAGTTTGGTAAGTGGTATAATCTAAATGGGAGTATTTGTTTTAACCTCCTCTGAGGCCACTGAGTAGTATCTTTAACAGGCAGGTGTGCAGTAGCAGATTCACTGTGTATGGAAAAAGGATGATCATCTTGTTGTGGACTGACAAGTGCATTTTACATTATGAATTTGGTATGTGTAGAAGATAGGAGATAACCTGTTGGGCTGTGAAAATAACAAATTCGCATTAGAACTCTGCTTATCGGAAATTAAATCTTCAAACTTCTAAAGAATTTCTTTTTCAAAAAATATACTTTGGCTTGGAGGAAGCAGCTCAGAGGGACCTGTTTTTTTGCAATAACTAACCAGCAAATGTAATGGATTTTAATAGGTACATTCCAGGCATTATAATCTGCTAATTGATTGTAGTATTCCAAATACTAGATGTAGTTTATTGATTGCTTCCTATTATCTTTCCCCTGCTGTTTACATCCCTGCATTTTTAATCCCTTCAGGAGTATTTGTAAGTGATTGTTACCAAGTACCTCAGTCATATATAAATAACAGTTTAAAAAAAACCCCAGCAAAACTGAATTCCCAACAGTTGGTCATTTTTTCTTGCTTCTAGTTTCCTCTCACATCTAAAGTGTTTTAGTTTAAAAAAAGAAGTTAAGTTTAATGTCTGTGAACATAGTTAGCTGTTGATTAAAGTATGTCACTAGACAGGCATGAATTTAAGAGATCCTTCTGTAAGTATGGAAATTTACTCCAGATACACTAATAGGAACATTGTTCATTATGACATTTAGAACAGTTTGGTGTGTGGGAATTAACCTTTCAGCCCGTGGCTTGGGTATAGGCAGGAATTCTGCACATCTGACTGAATAGCATCTAGAAATAGACAGTGAAGCTATGGTAGAGCAGAAGGTGCAGATGTTCAGGTCTGGAGGAGTTTGCCCATAAGGAGAAGTGCTTCATTCTTTTCAAAGTAAGTGTAATAATTGTCCATATGAACAGAAGATCTCCTGCTAGCTCATCTTCACTCATGAAAGACAAGGATCCAGATTGCTGGCAGTTTACTGGAGTATTTATAGAACAACACTGACTGAAATAAGGTAAAAAACAGCCTGTGGACATGTGTTAAACTATCAAAATCACTTTCATGCTTTGTACTTTGCAAGTTAGCCTGAATAGAATATTTATTTGAAAATAATTTTCTTAATCTTTGAAAAGTCCTTACTTGTAGCCTGTGAGCAGTCTTGGGAGTTGGAGGAAAAGAGTAGCTAATTGAATCACAATAGAACAATGCATTTTTCCACCCTGCTGTTAATTTCATTTAGCTCCATGTTGATAATGCATCACGTCTCTTCATGTGACAGATGGGCATGTCAGTTTCTTGCTTTTTAAGGTGATGTAATAAAATACCATTTGCCTGTCATCTTTACAGTGTACAAAGTGTGGATGACAGCACTTGGAGGAAGTTTTTGCAAATGGTAATACATAATCAAGAAGCAGAAGTACACGTTTGCAGATAATGCCTTGAAGTTGGTGTTAACCCATGCACAGCTTTGAAGCTGTGCATAGTGGGTGCTAGTAACTGGTAGAGTTAGTACTTGTGGATCTGTGAAACATTCTTTGCCAGGTGGTTTTGTTACTTGTGTGGCTGTGTTTTTAAGTGTTGTTCCAAGTATATTAAGTTAGGGTTTTATTCCCAAATAATTTTTCTTGGGTGACATGGAAACCAACTATAAGTATTGCAGTTTAAGACCTTCCTAGCTGAAATGGAATGTGCACACAGCTGTTGCATTCATTTCCATGTAGCTGTTTAATTCTTGGACAACAGTTGTAGCAACTAGTTGTATTTTGTGTGCTGTGATTCAAAGCCTGTTGCTCTCTAGTCTGTCATACATGTTTACAGAAATGTGCAGGATGTCTAAGAGCATCTAATTGTCTTCAGCTGGGGTTTGATGTTGGCTTCTGGTGAACTTAGAGCATCTTAGAGTTCATGTAGTTCTGAGGACTAGGAGGTCCCTTTCTGTAAATGTCCTGGAAATACTTGATTTGACTGACTGTTGGCTGACTCTCTGGCTTAACTTTTCTGGCATTGATCATTACGTGCACAACTGGACAACAGGATTGGTGGTGGAAGTGCATGTGTGCCGCAGTATTCCCCTCCCTGTGTCTGTCTCAGGAAAGGGACTGTTAACCTGTGCAACCTGTAGTCCTCTAATAAGTGGGCTTTGGGATTTATTTTTAATACTAAAAACATAAGAAAATAGGGCAAGTCAATCTCTTGGTAAACTGTGCTGTCTTACACCCAAATTTGCTAAATTACTTGAAGAAAACAGTTAGTTGTGCCCCAGTGGATATTTGAAATATGATTTAAAGTGCTACCAAAAAGTACTGACAAAGGAACTGAGTCATACAATGCGAGGAAGATACTCTTTGAGATGTACTTGGGTAAGACTAGCTTGTTGCCTGTTGCTTAGCACCTGCTTACTTTCTTACAAGTTTGAGATTTTAATCTGTTTATCCAAAATGTGTCTTAAGTTTTCAGGAGACCAAACTTGCAAACCTGTATATCAAGGGTTGAGTTGTGGATATCTGCAAATTAAAGAAGTAGACAAGAGTTCAACAGCTGACATTCTTTAATGTGGGTATTTGAGTTGGCTAGGTAGCATGTAATGTGGAGTCATTGAGAATTTTACTGACACCACTGTAACAGCTCGTAGTCCTTGTGTATAAATAGATGTTACTCACAAGGAATGCATCTTCACACTTGCATATCTGTCCTGGGTAAACAATCATATTTGGTGTTTTGCTCTGGATGTGTGTTGAACTCATCAGTTGTATGAAGCAAAGCCTTGCTTAAGGCAAAGTCAGAGCTAGTAGAGAAGAGTTAAGAGATCATAGTAAGGGAGAACTTTTGCCTACAGGACCTATGTGTCACTGCCACTGCTGTTTTTCCAGTGAACCTGGTGTTTTGCCACTGCTCTGCTACATGATACTGAAATTCCTGAAATCATCAGATGTGGTTCTCACATTATTGACAGCATGGAAACGTTGAGACAGTCTGCAGAAGCTGTCAGAGACTGTAAAGTAATCATCTTACCTATAATGCTTGTGAATTTCTGGTGGCTTACTTTGGCAACAGTCAATACCATTTGGCTGTTGTGCGTTTGTGCATTTCGCTACTCTCTACACTATTATTAACACCTTCGTATGTTTTAACTCAGTCTTGTGCACATGTCCACACTCAGAACACTGGAACTTAATAGTTAAATACCTCTGAGTTTGACTAAAATGCTCTTTCCTGTTTCAGGGAAAGATGAGGTTAAAAGCTGTCTGTTCTAAACCTTTGAAACAAGTTTTCTGTTTTCTAGGTCAGCTAATATTTTATTTAAAATAACTCCACCATCTAATTCAGGTGTACTGTTTGCTTTGTGTGTGTGTGTGTGAAAATTTGCTGAAATAGAAAGTTGCTGGAAGTTGTCAACTGCAACTAAATTTGCATTTTTGTGATACATTTTGCAACGTTGTCACCTCATGAAAACAAATAAGCAAATTTTTTTCTTGTATGTAAATTGAATGGAATAAAAAGTTTAACAAAATGCCTTAAAGATAAAGGAATAAATAACTTTTTGCAAGTATTTATTTCTAGTGATTGTCAAGTTGTCTCATAATACACCTTTACATATGTGTGGGTTTTGGCCCAGAGTAGCCTTCAGTCTACAGCTATTTAATAGATAAACGTTGAAAAAAATGTGTATCATTGATTTTTAACATTACATATTGTTATTTTAGGATAAAAGATCTTGCAGATGCTCTAGACGAAGGAGGCTGTGATCTTGAAACTGTGAGAAACATAATTCAAGGAAGGCAATTGCCTGCTGATCTGAGGGCCAAAGTCTGGAAGGTAAGTATAAGCTCAAATCAGGAAGCAGGAAGTGTTTGAAGTTGTGTTTGATTTGAGATGAATGACCTGACATCTCTACAGAAGAAATGTAGGACTGGAATTTTCATATGCATGTATGTTGATTCTGTTTTGGAATGTTCTGCTTTATTTTGTGAAATTATTGAGTTCAATAATTGGGAAACTTCAAAACGACACTAAAATGTTTTGAGGGTTTTCTATTTTTATTTTCAGATTACACTTAATGTTGTAGGAAAGGGGGACAGCCTAGCATTCTGGGATGGCTCTTTAGACCTACCTGAACAGAGTATAATTCATAAGGATTGCCAAGAGCTAATTGGTAAGTTCACATTTAGATCACCTGTGTGAAAACTTCTGTATTTTCAGTCCTCTTAAGAATTTGTTATTTGAATTAAATAACCTCAATGATGTTTACATTTTGGAGGAAGTTTTGAGGAGGAAGATGAGAGAGCAGAGAAAAATCAGTAAGAAATTGGAAGAAAGCAGTAATATCTTACCTGAGCTCTGACTCTGGGATGGGTGAAATCATGGAATTTTAAAGAATTCGCTTGTAAATGATAGTTTGCATGGTCAGAAAGCTTCATGAGTTAAAAAACTACAATTCTTTTCCGAGCTCCATCCTTTACAGCAGACATTCTTTCTATAGTGCCCTTCAGGTTTCTAATTGTGTAATGACTGGTTCTTAATCTGAAAAGTTAATGTAGCGCCAAAATGCATATGACATTTAAGAGAAGAAATATTTTAAACATTTTGGACCTCAAAGACTATTTTCAAGAAAGATATTTTTAATAGTACTTTCAGCAAAAATGAAGGGTTGTGTTTGTGAAAGCAACATGCTGCCAAGGCGTGGGAAATAATACTCCAGTGTGTCTGTAAGGAGCTGCCACAGGATCTGTTTGGCAGCTCATCACAAGATGGTCAAATCCCTGACACCATGCAACAGCATTAAATCTTCAGATGAGATTTGAATTTTATATTCTATTTTATTTTCCTGAGCGGTAGAGGAAAGGAAACGCCAAATATCGACTGGCCTTGATAGGGAAGTATTAAAGACTTCTGTAGTAAAAAAAAATATTAACAGTCATAAGACTCATGGGCTTCTTGTAATTGAGGGGGAAAGATGTTTGCTAGAAGTTTAATACCCCTGCATGAATGTAGTGTGTACATATCTCTTTCCCCCATCCTGGACATTAAAAAATGTGATTTATAAGTTACAGTTTTAAGTCTATAAGCCTAGCTGATCTCAGAGTTCTGATTGGGATGAATTTGCACGTCAGTGGGTGTTTGAGGAATTGAAGGTATGCATTGTGGGTTGAGCTATGTTGAAACTCAAATGAATTGGTTGTAGAGTTGAGCATAAGTTGCTGAGCACAACAAATAGGAATAGAAGAGGGGTATTCTGTGCATTAGAAGGGATCTACCTCTGTTTCATAGAGATCCTGGAAAACCCAAACTTCTTTCGTCTGGTTGTTGCAATATTTAAATGGCTGATCCTGGTTATAAAATCACTTGTATTTTGATACATTTTTTAATGCCTTTCTGTAAGCATTTGATCCAAGCTGCGAGTTTTTGTCTGGTTTTGTTGTTTTTTCCCCCGAGCAGTCCCTATTTGTTCAATTGTTCTATGAAATAATCTCATTCAATTTCTTTGAAAAGCATTAATACAGTTTATTATTGCTGTGCCTCTTGCAGACCAGTTGTCGGTACCCGAAGAGGAGAAGTCAGTATTAATTTTGGATATTGAGTCTGTTATTACTTTTTATTGTAAATCTCGCAATGTTAAATACAGTTCTTGCCTCAGCTGGATACATCTACTCAAACCTCTGGTGCACCTCCGTTTGCCCCGCAGTGATTTGTACAACTGCTTTTATGCTATCATGAATAAATTCATTCCAAGGTAAGACTCTTCCTTTTGCCTCTGTACTGTTTTTATTGGCATTAAAAGTATTTTCTGTAGGGATGTGCATGTTCTTTTGGCTAGAACATGAACATCACTGATTGTAGCAAAGTTGTCAGATTGCTTCACATGATAATGACTTGAACTATCTTTCAGTGCCTGTTGGTTTGAAATCCAGGAGGTGATTGAGTTGGTGTAAGATGTAGACAGTCAGCATGTGACTGATGTGGACTCAATGTGCCTTTTAAAGAACAACTGTCATTTAATGCAATATCAAAAATACTTGTTTATGAACTAATTCACATAGGTTATGTGCAAGAGTTTTTTTTCTTTCCTTTCCTAGCATTTTTGGTATAATCAGTAATTAATAAGCACTAAGAAGTCTCAAAAATCTCTTTCAAAATAGTTGATATTTTCCTTATACTGTACTGAGCTGGGCCTGAAATGATTTTTTTAAGTTGCTAGATACTTTTAGTTTTTAATACAAAATATTAAATTTGAGGTTTTCATGCTGTTATGTAGGTGCTCTCACTAAAAGAAGTATTTGTGTTGGAATAGCAGCATGACGCTCCAGCGAGGCTATAGTATCTTCTCATTGTGAAATAATGTATGGATGGTCTGTAATTAAAGATCTTAATTTGCTCCCTGGAGAGGAGATTCCAACCCAACTGCTGGACGTGTGCTCATAATATGAAAAGTGCATGTTTGGTGTTGTGGCAGGAAGCATTTTTTGTGTCCTGTCACTTGACTCAGCTTTGTGTTCATTTCTGATTTAAAATACTGTTGGGGTCTGGGAGTAGTTTGGGCATTCTGGTCATGGAACTCCTGTACTCATGTAGAAGGCTTTCAGAGTATCTAGTGTTTGAGCTTCTCTGTAGGCATCTGGGTGACTAAACTCTTTCCTCTTTTATGAGTGAAAAACACAGGCAATTTATAGCATACCTGCAAATCTCTGCTTGGGTCAGTTTGGTGTCCATTTGACATTTGACTGCTGGGCCATCATTACTATTTGATACAAGTTGTGTTTTTAACTTCTTACTCTTTATAAGTCATGCACCTTATTTGCATTTTCTCATCTTTTGAAACTACCTTGAAATATTTATTGGGAATTTAAACAAACAAAATATTGAAATATTTATGGTTTTTTAATTATATAGTTAGACTTATTTTAAACTCTGTTGCTCTGTTAAGAACATTGGTATTGTGCTTGCCTTGTTTTGATATTTAAATCTGTTTTAAATATTTATGTCCTATATAATCTGTCAACTATGGGCAGAATTTCTTTCTGCTGCCTTGTTAATATAGTGGGGGTTTCAGTGTTTGTGGGAGGTTTTTTGTTAGTTTGGTTTTGTTGGTTTTTTTTTTTAACTCTTGAAACAATTTGGCTTCATGATCAATCCCTGTGAATTAATAGAACAGTGTATAGGAAATTGCATAGTCACAGATAATAAAGAATTGCTGCAGTAGGTCTGAAAACTGCAACATTACACAGGCAGTATTTTAGGATTATTTTCACTGCTACTTTTCAGGGATTGTTTTCTGAAGGGAAGACCATTTCATCTATTCAGACTACTGCTTCAGTACCATGAGCCTGAACTCTGCTCCTTTCTTGATACAAAGAAGATGACTCCAGACTCATATGCACTCAACTGGGTAATAAAGTGAAAGTAGGGGAACATAATGAACAATAAATTTCTGTTGAAATTTAAGTACGTGTTGCCAATCTGTGGAAGAGTAGTACAAGTGATTAGAACTGCATATATTGAAATAATTTGCATCTTTTAATATAGCGTGGGCTTCTTGTCTCCAGTTGTTTAGTATAAGGTATTAGGTCTTGTTAAGATCGCATTTTTATTGTATTGCATGTTAATTGAGCCACTGATGTTAGGAACTCCTTGGAAAAAGTAAGAATGAGAGCAGCTGACACACTCAACACGAAGCCCTGATGTTAGTTTTGATAGTGGGCAGCTGTATGCTTGTAGATAGGAATAAACATCAGTCTAATAGGTCTTTTAGAGTCAAAATACTAATTGTTTTAAAAACCTCCATGCTAATAGATGTATTTATGTCTTTTAGAATTTAGGCACATACATTCCACAACACTTAAAGCATTAGTCATTTCCTCTTCAAAGTTGCCTCAAGTTGGGGGTAGTTACAAGGATGCTTACCTCAATTTTTCTTTCAAGTTTGTGAAGCAGGACTGCAGTGTAAAGCAGCAAAATTCTCATATTTCAATGCTACTTACCATATGTAGTACAAAATCATGATCCTGTGCTTGCACAGGCAGTCTGTAAATTAATAAAGAAAACTTGATGGCCCATGAGCTCTTCTAGGCTCTTCTTTGATACACGTTGGTTTTGTAAATTTTTTTTCACCTCTGTGTACTTTCAGTTAAAGTAGACTGAAATGAATTATTCAGCTGTGAGGTCTGTATTTGTTGGGGTTTTTTTAAGGCTGCTGCCAGCTTTAGTATAAAAGTGTGGCCAGGCAGAATTTTCCCATTGTCAAAATCTGCCTTTTGCCAGTCATCAGCCTTCAAAAGAAGTATCAGGTCTGTTTTTTCACTACTCAATCTCTCTTTTTTTAAATAGATTTTTCCTTCGTAAATACAAAGTTCTTTAAAGTTGTTTATTAAAATTGCAGTGCTTAATTAGGAAAAAATTTTCCCTCTGAAAGGTGGTAGGGGAGTGTTAGTGTAGCTGCCAGTCCTCAATGCCATGCTTTCTGGTGTATGATTTTAGGAAAAAAATCTTAAGCCTCATTTTGTGTTGTGAGGTTAGAGTAAAATCCCTTGTTTCACGTGTCATAAAAAATGCTAGTCTATATAGAGGTGCTATTAATACATAGAAAGATGTAAGGAATATACAGAGACCTGTCCTTGCCTTGCTGTTCACTGACATCTTAAGTAGCATTAGAGTCAGAATTGGATAGATCTTCTTATTTTTGCTATAACACTATACCAGGAGGTGCTGAAATATTCCATGATAGTGTTTAAAAACAGATAGTGAGCTTTCAGGTCTGTAGCTGTTCATACAGAATTTGTGTGCATCAGCGAGTTCAGTAAGACCACAGTGAAGTCAGCTGATATGCATCTGAGTTGGCTGTCCCTGAAAGTATTATCTGACATGTATGGAAAGAGGTTTCTACCTTTTATCCACACTGAACTTTGCATATCAGACAGGATAAGGCAAAGAGTTTCTTAAATGGTAATGAAAATTTTCTGTTGCTTGCAAATGTTTAATTACACCGTCATAAAGCATCATAATATAATATTAAGTAAGTGATGTTGTCAAACTAATGTGCAACCATGTTCAATTAGCTCAATTCTTCTGTGAAAAATAAAAATAATTATGCTTGTAGGATCCTTTCAGTCCTAATTGCTATGCTGTTTGAGTAAATATATTCTCTTATGATTGTCTTGTTGGTGTAATTGGTATTTAGCAGTGGCTGTGAGCTAAGCAGTATTCCAGCTTGATTGTGTTATCTATGGTTGAATTTGCAAGGCTGACAGTGTACAGCCAACTTCATGTTCACACTAGGCATATTTATTCACAGATAATCTGTAGTACTGTGCACTGTTTCCATAAAACCTGGTATTGGGGGTAGAACCATCCTTCAATACATGGTGCAGATGTATGCTTTAACATATTTTTGTTGGTTTTATTTTATTTTAGATATGTTGTATCTCTGTTAAAAAATGTGATCCTGATAAGATGGTTCCTGATTATTGCTTTTTCTCACATTGATTGTTTTTCAAATGTTTAGCTTGGAAGCCTCTTTTCATATTACTGTTCAGCTGAAGTCACTCAGGCAATATGGGATGGATATCTACAACAAGCAGATCCATTCTTTATTTATTTCTTAATGCTGATCATCCTTGTCAATGCAAAGTGAGTGCACAGTTAATTCTTTGGGACATTCTTTGCTGACACTATTTTAATCCAGTTTTGTTTCATTCTGGTTTTACTGACTTAATCTATGCCTGTGACTTTATTGTTTTTCAGAGATGTTATCCTAGCACAAGAATCAGATAAAGAAGAAATGATAAGTAAGTACTTCTCTTACACAACTGCTAGTGAAATATTTACCATGTACTATAAACCTCATATATTACTATTTTTAGTTGCTAAATAGCTGAATTATTTATTTCCATCTGATTTTTTTTCATTAATGAATCCCCTTGCCCACTAATTCCTTTCTTACTGTTCTTTTGCTGCGTGACATTTCCCCTGTCCTTACCATTCTTTCCTTGTGTTGCCTTTTAGTATTCCCACACTTAATTTTAGTACTTTGTTTCAATACTTCAAACTGTATTAATCACCATGTTTCTAAGCCCAAAGCAGCAGCTTTCAAATCCTTCTTTAAATCTACTGGAGTTGTTGCATTTTCTGGATTGTTATCTTCATATGCATTTATTTGAGCTTAAGTCATTTTTCTTGTCTTGCCCTCTTCTGGCTTTATAAAAAACACACTAAATTTCTTGTGAGCATATTTCACTTGCTTTTGTTTTGGTTTTTTTACATACATGTAACACAATATAATTAATAATCTCCTAGTAGTTAAAAATGAGTGCTTGGAATTTTGTGTCTTTGTCATATACTGCAGAACTACACCCTTGTATCATCCTGTACAGTGCTACTGATTAGGTACGCAGAATAGAGGATTCTTTTGGTCACACCTCTTTGGAAGAAGTAGCTGACTTAAAATTACAACTGAAATCCAAAACTATACAGAAATAGGTGTGTGGTTAAAAATAATTTGCATAGAAGGTTTGAACTTCTAGCAAAAAGCATAAATTTCCTATGGATAAGGAGTATTTCCTGTATCTTCTCTTTCCATCTGAAGAGTGGATCAATATTCATGTTTAATCAATAAATTATTGTATGATTTGAAAAGATGTATGTTGCTTCATTTCTGTCTGAAATAATGTTGTGCTTATGTTGTTTGTCTGTCTCAGAATTCTTAGAAACATCACCAGCCAATCTGGATTTAGAGGATATAGAAGATCTCTTCTCTTTGGCACAATATTACTGTAGCAAAACTCCAGCTTCCTTCAGGAAGGTAATAACAGTAATTTTGAAATTCTTTTCCTTTTGGTGAGTGTTTAAGCTCCTGATGACAATGACTTTGAATATTTCATTGCAAATTTTTTTCAACTTTTTTTGCTGTCATTACTCTGGTGGTATTTACTGTTAGGATCTTTGAAAGATAAGAAGGTTAAGTGAAATATGTTAGAAGCTTCCCTGCAATATTCTCACTTCATGACCTTGTTTTGCCAACCACGTTCTTGCAAGAATTGATGAAGCAAAACTGCCATATTGACCCACTGGCATTGTAGTAGACTGCAGAGCAGTCCTAGCTGTATTTGCAATAGCAAAGAGGAAAAAGTTGCTTACTAGAGATGAAGCTGTTATCACCTGCACTGTTTTTGCAGCTCTTTTTTACTCAAGATATCTGACTTCAGTGAATGAATGAAATAGAAATAATTGATAGTCATTGCCTTTGGCTTGTATATGCTTTCTCTGATGTGTGTAGACAGGTACGTTAGATTTTGGTGGGAGGAGAAAAAACAAACAACCAAAAAACCAAATACCAGAGGCACTGCGTCGAGTTGGCATGGTCAAAGTCGTGAACAAGCATGTTTGAAATGGAATTTCAGACCTTGCCATGGTTTTCAGAAAGAATTTCAGTTGATCAAAAATTTGGTTACTATGTGGACGGGATACGCATTGTTGGGCTTTGTTTGTGGCTTAGTGGATATAGTTTTATTTTAAGCTTTCACATGTAAAGACAATGGCTTCAGTTAACTTTTTTTTTTTCCATTGCCATATTAGGACAACCACAGTCTTTTTGGCAGCAGCTTGCTGGGCCTCAAAGATGATGACACAGACTTGAGCCAGGCTCTCTGTCTCGCAGTTTCTGTGTCTGAGATTCTTCAAGCAAATCAACAACAAGGAGTCAGTATACTGAATCAACCTTCCCCCCTCAAATTTTGTAGCAAAGGAAAATAATAGCTTACTACTGACAAATATTTTTAAATGCTCACAGCACAAATGCGTATTTGCTGTTTCAGGAAAAATACTTTGTCTTGAAGTTGTCTCCCTTTTAAAGGATGTGCTGACTTCAGTGCCTTTGTGCTGCAGCAACTGGAGCTATAGGGCAAGGGAGCTTGCTACAGCTGGTTTGAATCTGAGGAGTGTGAGCTTAAAGTAATAGCTCACTAATTTGAATTCCTTTCCAAATGTAACTATTGTAGAGGAACATTTATTTGAGAAGAATGCCATTATGGAATCTCTGCCTTCTGCCAAGGAAGCATTTAAATAAACAAAAAAATTGATTAAAGCTATTTCAGTAGAAGTTAATTGCAGACATAGTTAGATGCAGGGACTTCACTTTGACTATTTAAGACCAGTATATGGATCATAATGTAGTTAGATTACAGTCTTTCTTGCTGACTATTGAATTTTTGTAGCAGTTTCCAGGACCAAGTTCTGTCATGCATAGTTCGGTTGATTTTTTCCCTAGTCCAAATGAAAGTTAAGCTTCTGTTTATATCCTATTAAGTCAGCAGGTTATAAAGCTATCCTTATGTGCTGTGCTGGTTAGTAGTGGAGTGTTGGACTGTCTTGTTGATGTGTGCCTTCATACCCACTATGTTGCCTCTCAGCAGAGGTGAAATATTTACACTGTGTGTATTGCACTTGTGTGACCTGTTCTTATGCACAAGCCAATGTATTAATGGGAAGCCACTATTAGAATACTGTTGGTCATCTGGTGACTGTAGAAGCTCAGATTAATCAAATGAAAAAAGATTTTTCAATAGCTGTTAGCCCCTATGAGCAGTTTCTGTAGTACTGGAATTAGTATTAAAATGTAATTGAATTATGTCAATAATTTGAAAATTTTGTAACAGGCCCAATCCTTCTCTTTCAGGAAGGAGTGAGGTTCTTTGTAGTGGATTGTCGTCCTGCAGAGCAATACAATGCTGGGCATTTATCAACTGCATTTCATTTAGACTCGGATTTGGTTTGTATACTTCTTGTTTCTTTACTGAGATTTGATTCCTAAGTGAGATAGAAGGAGAGAGAAATGTCACAAAAAATGCAATATCCTTAGTTTAGGCTCTAGTTGTTGGACTCGAAGTTGGACTTCATGACCTTTGAGGTCTTTTCCAACACAGTGGATTCTATGATGGTATGACTGCAGTGTTTATCTGTGTGATGAGGTTTCAAAGGTTAATTTCTCTAAAGGAGATGGTAGGTGGCAGCATTTTAATGAGAAGTTCAGTCCTTATTGACATTAGAATTTGGGATTTCAGACTCCTTGTTCTTTGGTTAGGGCTGGAAACCCATACAGACTAAAGACTAGACATTGCTTGAAGGAGGAAATCTCTTTTTAGCATCGTAATTTCCAATGAAAGGTGTCATCAATTTTTATTTTTTCTCTTGTCTTTTTTTGCCTCAGCCATTCTTACTACAGTCTGCTTGTAAGGAACATGTATCTTCTAAAAGATTTGGTTGCTTCTTTAAAATTTTTGCAGTACAATATGTGAGAGGCAGTGCATTAAGGTTGGGACTGAGGTGTACTGTGGGCTAATAACTTCAATAAAGATTTTACTTTACTTTCCATTTGATTGTGATTTCCTAACTGAACATTCAGTCATATTTTTCTGTCCTATTTTCCCCAAATCAATTCCACTTCAGCCATCTAGTAGTGTATTCTTCACTTCTAGATTAACCCTCAAGTATTTTACTTCAAGCAGTCTACGGAAACTGCATGGAATGGTTTGTATGTATATACCCCATAAAACACTTTCATACCTTACTTAGAAGTTCAGTGCTACATCTAATATCTTTACCTCTCTAATTAAAATGATGCATTATTCAGTATTACATGCACAAATATAATTATATAGGAGAGAAAAGGAGACTGAGGGGAGACTGTAGTGCTCTCTATAACTATCTGAAAGGAGGTTGTAGCAAGATGGATGTCAGTCTCTTCTCCTGAGTAACAAACAATATGACAAGAGGAAGTGGCTTCAGGTTGCACCAGAGGAAGTATAGGTTGGATTACGAAAAATTATAGGAATTATAGGAAAAATTTCTTCACTGCAGGGGTTGTCAACTCTGGAATAACCTGCCCAGTGAAGTGGTTGAGTCACCATACCTGGACATGATGCTTGGTTTAGTGGTGGGGAGTTGGCAGTGTTAGGTATGTGGTTGGATTTGATGATAAGGGTTTTTTGCAACCTAAATGGTTCTGTGATACAGTGTGGGTTTTAACCTAGATCAAAAATTATTTAGGAAAAAAACTTTCCTTCTGCTATGTGGATGTTCTCCTGCTAGCCTTAACGGAACATCATGTTCAGTAAAGCATTATAAATTATTAAGTAGTGCAAAACCGTAGTAATGTGTGAAAAAGAAGTCTGTGAAGACAACTCTTAAATTGGATGTGATTAGTTCATATGTATTTTAATTACATATTGGATTTAACATCTGCAGTATGTGTCAGTTGGTATAGTTAGGGTCCTTCATGAACCATGGTGGATGAATGTCACCAGATTCATCTCTGGTTTTAAGTTTAATGCTAGCAAAATATTACAGAGAATAATCTTTGTGATGAAAAGCCATTAATGCAGTTTAAGTGCTTCTATGTACCAAGTACACACAACTAACTGTAAGGGGGAACAATAGGGAAAGCGATTTGGAATCCATCTCATTTATAGATAGTCTTAGAGGAAGTAGTGAGATTTAGCACCTGTGTAGTAAAGCAGCAGCACTTGGCTCTAGGAAAAAACCCAGCTCAAATTCAGCTTGCCTTAGTGATGGCTAGGTTGTGTGCTTGGGACTTTGTACTTCATCATCACTGCAAAGACTAGATCATGAGAATCCCTCCTCTTCTCCTCATCCCCAGTACAGTTACAGGTCAAAGTTTTGTTATTAATATAAATAAGCACCCTCGCCACAAACACAGGTCAAAATTTCTTCTGTATTGAGAAAGTCCTTGTTTTTCTGTCTCATGCAGCAGCTTGTTTTTGCATACATAACAGGCCTTCAGGAGATCACAGCCTTAACTTTTTGAGAGTACAAAGAATCACGGATATCTGCTTGTACTCTCAGTTGTACTTTTTTTCTCCCAAATCTTGATAAGTAAATAGGAGGAAGTTTAGTGAGGAGATAACAAGAGAAGGACTTTACTGACACTTAGGAATTGTAGGTATTTTGAAGGGTTTCAAATCTGTAAAGTTTGAACATGTTGTGCTCAAGCATGTGTAAATATGGGAAGCAACCCCACTGCTATATTACCAAATTAATGCAACATAAAAGTTGCAAAGACTTGTTCCACTATTATTTGATGCCTGCAAAAATACACTAACAAATGTGAACTGCATTTTTTTCCTGGGGAGAGCGAGGTGGAGTGAGGAAGAAAAGGACCATTCTCAGTGTTCTTACTTAGCATGAGCTCTTGATCAGGTGGTCTTGTGTGCGTGTGTGACTTGTATAGTCCTTATATATTGCCTTGTTTTGTGTTCAAGAAGTTCTCCAAGTTTGTCTCTTTTCACAGCTTGTGTTACAGTATGTTGGTGTCAAACAGCACTTCTTGTTTGTTTGTTCCACAGATGCTTCAAAACCCATCAGAATTTGCACAGTCTGTAAAATCCCTATTAGAAGCACAAAAACAGTCTATTGAGTCTGGCTCCATAGCTGGTGGGGAACACCTCTGCTTCATGGGAAGTGGCAGGGAAGAAGAAGATATGTATATGAACATGGTGTTAGCACATTTCTTACAGGTACAGTTAAATTGCTGTTGATTTTAATAACTGAAATAAAGTGTGTCTGCATGACATTGATACTAAATGGCAAAACATTTTCCCCTTAAAAACTATTTTTTACGTTACTCAAGTTGACAGTTTTTATTTAATTAACCCATATTTCATTACTATACTTGCAGAAACTCGTTCCACAGATTTTTGCTTAAACCAAAATTGTCTTTTTTGTTGCAGAAAAATAAGGAATATGTAAGCATTGCCAAAGGAGGATTTATGGGTAAGCTTATTGATAATGAACTTTGGCTTGAGAAAACTTGGTATGTTAACAATGTTGATATTTCTGTTAGGGTTTTGCTAAAAATCATCTAAATATATAGCAAATAGGGTCTCATTTGTCAAGTTTGTTTTGTGTAAGTAAACACTGAGCATTTAAACATTGGTGGTTAACTGTTAGGGCTTCCCCAAATTTCTGAATGGTGAAAAATTAATACAGGAAGTGGGGAAATTCCCTCTTCCTTCTAACTTATGATGCTTGATGTTTTAGCCTCTGTAGGCTGCAGATTTGTATGAAGATACGACTTCATAATTAGTGTTAATTGCTGTTATGTTTTCTTAAATGAGTAATTCATAATTATGCACATTACGTTGCTGGAAATAATCAGGCTCTACACCAGTGGAGAGATCTGTGCTACAATATGAGTATAGAGGCATTACTGATCAATATGTGCAGGGTCATAACAGCTGTCTTCAAGATCAAAGCAGTGATTTATTTTTAGTTGCTGCTTGGTTTTTTCTGTTTCCTTTACTAAAATAATGTCTCTATACTACTGAAAGAAAATCCAGGGATTATTAGAGTGGAATCTGAATTTATCCGTTTTATTGAATCATACGTAGAGATAATTGTTACCAATTAGTCTTGGATAAACAGTATTTTCATCCACAGACTAAGTCCAATGTAGTTCTGAATGTTTTTTTTAATGGCCTTTTAACAGCCCTCCAGCAGCACTTAGCAGATATCAATGTGGAAGGACCAGAAAATGGGTATGGCCATTGGATTGCTAGTACCTCAGGCTCAAGAAATAGCATCACCTCTGTTGATGTAAGTGAATTTTAAGCACAAGTGGTTTAGTGGGATGGGAGCCCCTGGTGTACTGAATTTTTTTTCTTCATGTTCTTCATTCTGTCCTGTAAAATGCATTACTGCAAGTCATGACTGTTTCAGTTGTGTGTTTAATTTTAAACAGTGTTCACTGTCTAGTTGCAAGTGACCTAAATACTTTTATCCTCTCGAGGATAAAAGGAAGAGCTTGTAGAGAATACCTTGCTGTAGTCATTCTCCAGCAGGATACATATAACAGACATCTCTTTCCTGGCTCTTACTCACTCTGGGAATAAATTACTATAAATTGGGATGTTATGTGTAGAATTTGGCTTTTAATTTGGATGCAGTATATCATTAATAGAATTCCTTCCTCTAGATTTTCATAGCAGAATGCTCACTAATATGATTTGTCAAGCTGGCTTTGTTGGATCATCTTCACCTCAGACACATCATTGCTGTTAATTGATAGAACTCTAAAAAAATACTTAATTCTGTGATTAATGTTCTGCTGAGTATCAAAAAGTAGATTTCTATTCTGTAGTCTGTTTCCTTTCTTAACAAACTAGAGACGAAATAACATTATTTTATATGATTAATCCTGAGAGGAGTTACTTTTACAGGGTGATTCTTCTAATGGTTCAGCTGATGGAAAAGGAGTGAAGTCCCTGGTGAATAAAATGACAGTTGCTTTGAAGACTAAATCTGTGAATGTGAAAGAAAAAGTTATTAGTTTTATTGAAAACACATCTACTCCAGTGGACAGGTGCGTCATTTATATCTCACTGTGACTTAGCCATGAATGACTTCCCATTTCAGGTGGCTATTTTGTAGGTGTGAAAACTGAACTAATTAGGAAAATGAAGTTGTCTTCCAGTTTCAGTTCTTAGATTTTCTGCCCCCAACATCCTCATGATTTTAAGTAAGCTTACTATTCTGCCTTAGTATAGCAAGGCACTCGGGAGCAGCTTTTTCTCTTGAATGTTTGTCTGGAATTTGTCACTCCATGGTTAGTTTGACTTCTTATAATGTGTCAGGTTTGTATTCAGTCTAAAACTCGAGTGGTTTCCCTTTTATTTCAGTTCCTCCCTGTCCTGACTCTCATGGAACGGGTTAATGACAGTAGGATTCTCAACAGGCTTTTTTGGTTGGTTGGTTTTGTTCTGTTTTGGTTTTTTTTACTGCTGCATCTTGTCAAATTGACATTAACTTTTTTGAAGATCTTGATTTTTCAAGTCCAGATGTAAAGCTGCAAACCCAGAATCCACCATTGTTCCTTTCTTGTATCTTCAAGTACAGCTGGGAATGAGAATGTGCAAACATATTAAAAGACACTTTGATGACGCTTTTGGAAGTCATCATTCCAAATCCTTATCTTAACTAGATAAAAGAATAACAGCTTTCGTCTGTCAAAGTTTAGTTGAATAGCCTGTTTTAGTTCTTTAAACTCCAGCCTTTGGAGTTGTATGTTGCCAAGAGATTGGTATTGAAGAATCTCAGAGACCTAGTATTTGTTCGATAGCAGCATTTAAAATACATGCCAAATGAACAGTAGTTTTTAATAGTCTTGTAGATAATCAAAAGGTACAGATTGCTCCTTCTTTTTGTCTTGGAGAATTTTTTTTAGAGTAGTAGTATTACTATTATTTCACATTTAGAGGCGAAAAATTCTTAGATAGTACTATCTTTTCTTGTGTGAAGATTTAAACTGAAAGAGAGCAGATTTACATTAGACATTAGGAAGAAATTCTTTACTGTGAGGGTGATGAGGCACTGGAACAGGTTGCCCAGAGTGGCTGTGGATGGCTCATCCCTGGCAATGTGCAAAGCCAGGCTGGATGGGGCTTGTTGAGCAAGATGGTCTAGTGGGAGGTGTCCCTGCCCATGGCAGGGGGTTGGAACTAGATGATCTCAAAAGTCCCTTCCAACCCAAGGCATTCTGTGCATTCAAGTAAGGCTTATGTATAAGCCATACATAGCATGAAAAATACATCTTCAGTAGACTTTTTTACAAATACTTCTCTACCTCATGTCTAGCTGTCATGAAGCATTGCTTTTGTTTATGAGCATCCTCCTTGAAGAAGATACATTGCCAATATAGAGAATTTCAACTATTTAACTAGATTTTTCCTTTACATTTTTTGTTTAATTCTTTTGTTCTGTCCTCTGCCCCAATGTACTATAGAATACCTTTCAATATTTCCTGGCCAGACAGAGCAAACCTGGAGCGGTAAGCTTGATAATTAAGCAGTCTGACTAAAACCACCTTTTCTGTATTTAGCATGGCATCACAGTATTTGTAAGCATTGGTTACACTGACAAGATTGCTTGCATTTTATTATATTAATTTGCTTGTTTGAATATATTAAAGCTATTGCTGTTTAAAAGTACTGGTCAAGAGACTAAAGGAAGAAAAAATGTATTGGCAGTGCTGCTTTCTTCTCTTAGTTTCTGCATTGTTATTTCTGTTCCTTACTATTGGTTTTTATGGAATTTTTTTTTTTTACTTGTCATTTCCTATATACATTTTATTAGTGACTTGTACTTGTAGAAGACACCAGGAGCAATTACTGAACAAACTATGGCTTCAGGTTTTAACAAGAGAGACTACAAGTATGCAGCATAAACTGTTGGTAAAGCATCATCAGAGCTTGGATATGACAGGGAAACCATATGGAAATTCTGTCTGGAAATCTGAAATTTTTATGTTCTTATCACATGGTGATAGAACATGCTGATAGAAACAGACATGCTCATTACTGGGAAAAGAGAAATGCTCAGTTGATAAGTAAACATGCCTTGCAACTCTCCCACATCTTGTTCAAATAACTGCTGCATTTCATAGAAATTTGGAGGCCATTCACATCTGTCTCGTGTATTGCCTTATAATTATTCTGAAAATAAAAGTCGTGAATTGAGGTTATATAAAATTACTTGTGATAAATGAAGAGTAGCTCATGCATAATCACTTTGGAACTTTGGTTATACTTCAGGAACTCTGTAGCTTTTGACCTTCATACACTGAAATACATGTAGATTGATGCTGGATTAATTGTGGAAGATTTTAAGTGCTGTTTGGGTTTTGAGTGATTTTTGGACCAATTTTTCTTTTAAGTAGTTGTACATAAATTGAGATGGGATTCACCCATAACCATCACAGAATGGTATCATGTGAACAAAGCCAATAGTGATGTTAACCAGTATTTTTTTTAAAAAAAGGTGGCACTAATAGCACATAATATATTTTGTTAATTTAGAAACTCTAAGGCTCATGGGGATTTTATGCCACATCTTGTTGATCAGTTTTTAGAATATGCTGACTGAGAAAGTATTGAAATTCCAGGTTAAATACTTGGTGATTCATCAATAACTGAAAGACACTTCAGTCTGTATTTGTAACCAAGAAGTGTTGATATATTACGATTATACTTTGATTATTTTGTTTACTCTGTTCACTCATATTGCTTATCTTCTTTCATTGGGAAGATGCAGTAATAAATTGCCTCACACTAAGGATCACTAGACTATTTTCATGAAATTGTAGCTCTTAAAAACCTAGAATGGCATTTTTTCCTCATGCACTCTATTAGATCCACTTCGTATTTATCACCAGTGTTTTTCATTTGGCAGGTTTGCCAGCTTTGGACATTGCATTCAATTTTTAACAGTGTAATGATGGTCTTCCATGTAAACAGATTAAAGGAAATCCATTTCTAATTTAAGATGTTACCAGATTTTTATAAAGTAGCTTTTTACTTTCTCTTGTCTTGACTAACTTCAATTTATAAACACCAGTGAGACCTTCTCTTAGATGATCTCTGCCTAATTCAATTTGACCCTATTTAAATGTGCTGCTTCTTATTCAATTGGTTGTGTATTACTAAAGCATATTTACAAAAGCCTCTGTATAGACGCACTGCCCTCTTGAATTGTCAGTGTCATTGATGCTTATTGTCTTAAACACTAATGAGCATGTTTTTGTATGTCTGGTTTTTGTTTCATTGTAGACTGCATTTCTGAGTTGGTTTTTTTTTTTCTATTCAACTTCTCCTTATTTTGTCATTAGTAAGTTTTACCCATAGAAAATGTAGTTTTCTAACTTCAAATTCTACTTTTAGTTGTGCATAATACTAGCATTTATTTATCTGTTACTAAAGATTACCTCTCTGACTTAGATTGACAATAGCATGTAAACTGGTGCTTGTGAATATGCTTGTAACAGGCACCAAGGCTTGTAGTTGATAGGAGACAGAAATGCACATTATGAGGAAGGAGGTTATTGAAATGGGGGCACAGGACAAGTGTGTTTTGGTTTTGTTTCGCTTTTTTTTTTTTTTTTTTTTTTTTTTTTACTACTATGTGTTGCCAGTTTTAAAGGCTAATCATAAACTGTTTAATTTTTTCAGTGATTGCCTGTTTGGTGGCTTTCTGAACCTTTTAGGTTTTTTCATATTTTTCAGATATTCTCAGCAGTTGAGGGCAAGAGCTTTTAACAATTCAGCTGTGACCATGTAATCACAGCAATCTGAGCTGGAGCTTTAAAAGACCTCAGAATTTATGTGTTGCCAGTTTTAAAGGCTAATCATAAACTGTTTAATTTTTTCAGTGATTGCCTGTTTGGTGGCTTTCTGAACCTTTTAGGTTTTTTCATATTTTTCAGATATTCTCAGCAGTTGAGGGCAAGAGCTTTTAACAATTCAGCTGTGACCATGTAATCACAGCAATCTGAGCTGGAGCTTTAAAAGACCTCAGAATTTGCAACTGTGTGTGTGTGTCATTTAGTATGATCTGTAGAAACAATTTAAATGTGGTTTTTCAGGTCCCAGTGATGCTGGGATTTTAGCAGTATGAGTTGCTTGACCAAATATTTCAGGATTTCACTCATGCTGGAGAAGGTAATGGACAGAAACTCAGAGTTTATGCTCCAGTGGATGGTTTATAATAATCCCACTTTGAAGTTCTTAAGGTATTTTGTTATCTTTTGAGGAATTAACCAGAAAAAATAATTTCCAGACATGTGAATAGTTTGTTTTGGTTTTTTCCCTTCATCCAAATTGGGCATCCTTGTGAGGCTGCCCTGACTGTCCAAGTATATTTTGGTTTCATGCTAGAAGCTTCATAGCATGTTGTCAGTTTTCAGGTGTCTAATGCATTTTGTCATTTGAGAAGGTGAGCCGAAGTTCTTTTTAAAACAGAATAGTATTTCTGTTCACTTGCTTTGTTACACCAGTCAGCCTTGCAAAGTAACAGAAGTTTGTGCTTTCACTAACCAAATTGCTTGATGGGTCACTCATCTTCCTTGCAGGCAGCTTCATGAAATTCTCTTGTCCTTCTCTGTTGCACAGTTGTGTTTACATTTTGCTAATATGTTATTGTAGAACTCATACCATCCATTTGAAAGTTACTTTTCTTCTCCCATCCCATGTTGTCTCCTGCCCTTTTCATTGCCAACAGACATGTCAGCAGCAGTGACAGAGTAGGAAAACCCTACCGTGGTGTGAAACCAGTATTCAGCATCGGGGATGAAGAAGAATACGATACTGGTACAGTAGAAGATTTTCCTCTTACTTAGATTAGTTTGTTTAGACAAAATTATTGAGTTGGGCTAAATCATAAGTGTGTATTTTTACATCTTTGTCAAACAACATGACAGTTTTCTAACTGTTATCATTGATTGTCTTTGTCATGGTGATGCCCAGGACCCACAAAGAAAGAAACACTCTCTTAAAGTACATAGTAGCAGACTCAATAAAAAAGATTTTGTGGAAGGGACCAAACAGCCAACAGGAAAAAAATGGAAATAGATGGGTTTAGTGGCTATTTTGTCTTCACTTGTTATTTCTGGAGTAGAGATGCAATTTTGTACGCTGCTTCTGTACATGTAAACTGGCAGTTGTACCTCTGTTACTCACAACTGTGAGCAAAATGTAAAGGACTAGTTTGGCTGATATGTCTCAGTTTGAATCTCTAGTATCAGAAAAAAAATCTGAATTTCTGATATACAGTTGGAGATAGACTTAAGATGGCTAATGTGTGCACACCTCTCCAGTGTTTTGGACTTTGCTTTTCAGCATTGAATCTATAAATAACTTGATTCATCTCCTGACATGCATGCAGGATGCTGTAGGAAAAAAGAAGCAGTTTTTATTGATACTTTTTATCCAACTGAAAAATTACGGGCAAAAGTAGAACACCACACCCTTCACAAGGGTTGATTTAAGGGTTTTTGGGACCCTAATGCTAACATTAGAATGGTGCAGACCTACTGCTGTCCTAGTTTTGTTCTGGTAGTTTTAGCCCATTCCCAGTTATCATCATCTCACAAGTAACTGTGGCAGAAAAGCACACTCAACTTCCATGGGAGAAAGAGGTAACTAATATAAGAACCTTTGACATGCAAAAGAAGTAACTTAGGACAAGTAATGAAAGTGAGTCGTAGGATTTGGAGTTATTTAAACAACATTGATGACAAACTGTTGATCATAGCTCTAAAAATTGTGAAGCAGCAAAATGAAATTATCGGGCAGAAGCTTTAACACTAACAGAATACTTCTCCAAATTCCATGTAATTAAGTTTGCACAGTTCTTTGAGCATCCATAATAGTGTTTGGCAAAGTCTGCATGGTTTCAGAAAACCAGCTCCTCAAAGGCAGATTGTCTAGAACATGTTTTGAGTAATGATTGTTTCCTAAGTTCTGTTTATATTTGCTGTTAGACTTAGTAAATAAGCAGAATCCCTGCAATGATTTGAATTAGCAAAGCCAACACATGAGGTGAAATATATATTGGTTTCATACAGAAGAATGCAGAAAGTGAGCCTGTTTCTGTATAATTCGTTTTATGAAGTTTTAGTGGTTTGGAGGCTTTTTTGTAGTGAATAATTGCAATCAGCTCTAATAATTGCAGCCTGCTCTGGGTGGCTCTGCTTGAGCAAGGAGGCTGGACCAGATTACCTCCAGAGATTCCTTCTATCCTCAGCCATTCTGTGCTTCTGTGAAATGAGGATGGATTTTTGTTCCATTTCTTTCCATTTATCATGTGTTTTTTCAATGAAAACGTTTTCAAAAGTGTGGCTGTAATTCTGAATTGCTTTGAAATAAGTAGTTTAACAACGTATAGGAAACTGGCTTTGAAAAAGGCACTTTTGAGGTGTCCTCCAAAGCGATTTCTGGCAGTATTTCCTTTAGATTTAATACAGTTCACTGTTTTAGATAACTAGATTGCTAATCAAATTCTTCTAATGTAGCACTGGAATTACTAGATAAACATAATCACCACTTTTAGATATAGAAACAGTATTTTGTAACTAAGTGATAACACTTGCAGGAGTTTGGGTGTTTCACAGAGGTCTGTGCTTAAAATTTTGGTTTTGAGTATGTTCGCAAATGCTCTTAGACGAGGTCAACCTGAAAACAATTTTTGCTAATGATCCAAGGTTATTCAAGGTAGTAAGGACAGACTGAATCTTTTGCTAGTCTGAATGACTGGGCAATAAAACAGCACATGGAATTCAGTATGAATTAAGGTACTGGCAAGAAAGACATCAAAAAAAACCCCCAAACAACAGTTCTAGTTTCAGTTACAAATCGGTAGACTGATTTGGCTGTGTCCAGGTGCAGTAGAGAAACAGTTAGAGAAGTAAATCAAATGCTTAGAAACCTGTGGTTCATCCAAACATTGACTATTGTGTCCTCTACCCTCTATGTCAGAAACAATGTTGGAACAGGAGAAGGTTCAGAGAGGGGTAAGAAGGGTGTCAGTAGATGTGAAATGAATTTCACAGCAGGCATAACTGAATATTAGAAATTTTGTTATGTGAAATAGGTACCTTAAGGGAGGAAAAGTGGTCCACAAGGATAATGCCTGGCCTTGAAAGGGGTCAACAGATGCTTATTTCTTCTTGTACAAGAAGCCAAAAGCCAAAGAGGAGACTTTCCTGGACTGTAGTTGGTTTGGTTTTGGTACTCATTGCCCAAAGATATTTGTGTTGTAGATGCAAAAAGTTTACCTTGCCTCAGGGAAAGTCTGGACGAGTCCATGTAAAAGAAATCTTTGAAACTTTACTGAATGGGCAAATAAGACCAGCTTAAGACATCCCCTGAGCTAAAAACAGCTGTTCTGAGAGAGAATTAAAAGTCCCAGATTGCCTACATTTTTCTTTCTTTCCTCTGAATAATTGTTTATGGCTAGGAGGTGGACCTTCATTTGAACTTTTCAAGTGAATTGAAAAGTTGTCTGATGATGTGTGAAAACACTGTCTCTTTTTCTGGTTTTTTTTGAAGTTTTTTTTTAAATTTTTTTCTTCTTCAAATCAGATGAAATCGATAGCTCCTCAATGTCGGACGATGATCGAAAAGAGGTGGTCAACATCCAAACATGGATCAATAAACCTGATGTGAAGTACAGCTTCCCATGTAATGAAGTAAAAGAAAACGGACATATGTTTCCCAGGTACTGAAAGTAGTCCTGAGTTTAATGAAAATATCTGTCTTGATACACTTTTTTTAAAAAAACTAATTGGCCAATTAAGTTTTTCATTACCTTAAACCAAGAAATGAAAGTGAAAAAGAACATAGAACAAAATTATACTGCTATATTTATGTTCTTATATTTGTGTGTTATAGAGTGGTACTTACTATAACACCTAGTGTGAAGTTCTGCTTAGCAAAACAAGACAGTAAGAAAAATATTCTCAGTATACACAAGCTTATTTTCAAGACCAGGTAGATCCAAGTACCTGTGGCTCCATTTTTTCCTATCTACTTGTCTTTTGTGCCTTTTACTTCTTACCCATCGTTCCCCTAAGATGCTGATCCTGCAAGAGCAGAGCATGATGCTTGCTGTATTTTGACTTCCCAAAGAATACATACACTGTTTAATATGGATAACAGAAAATTATTATGTGGTTTCTCTTGCATCATGGTCTGTTCTTGTCTTTTAGTATTATTTTTGCATTAGATTTATTTTCTGTGGTGTATGATTAGTAGTCTAATAGTATGATTTCTCAAGCTGAATTGAAGCTTAACTAGTGTTCCCACCACTAGTTGAACATGCATTCCTCCCATGAAGAAGGCAAAAGTAAGTCTTGAACTGAGCTGGCAGGTCAGGAAGTCAATGCTAGTGCTTGTACAGGGATCAACAGTCATGGATACTCCATTGATAGTTGGAGGGATGTCGTTGGGGAGTGCTTGAAGAATGAAAGAGAAGCTGGAGGCACTTTCCATGCTCTGTGTGTGGCCACATTACTGGTGGTTGTGATCTTTGTTGATAGAACTCATGGCTGCTGTGTTGAGGTGATCATGTTAACTCTTACTCTGCTTTTGTATACTGTTGAAGGTGCCATGCTTGTTTTTAAAAGTGACTGTGATACAGTACTCAAAGAAAATCTGAAGTATTTTGTAAACCTTTGTAAATTAGAAATTATGAAAGTATTATAACTATTTCTTAGATTTGGAACTGATTTATCTAGCTCTCTCTGTGTACCTCATTTGTAGAATTTAGGTTTCTAAACAGCTGATATTTAGTTAATTAGTAAATTTAATTTGCATTTTTCTTTTCCTTCTAGTCATCTCCTAGTAACAGCAACACATATGTACTGTTTGAGAGAGATTCCTTCACGAAAGGGACTGGCTTACATACAGTCTCGACAGGCACTCAACTCCGTAGTCAAAATCACATCCAAGAAGAAACACCCAGAACTGATCACCTTTAAATATGGAAATAGCAATACTTCAGGCATAGAAATTTTGGCAGTTGAAAGGTAAGCCATCTCAGTAGCAGAGACATAAGTAGTAATGATATCTGGAACTCTGTCAACTGGAAATCAGGGGCATGTTGTCATTCCCAAAATTGAGTTCAAAAGTAATAGTTATTATTTGGGAATAGATAATTTGGACGTGAACTAGGAAAAAGATCTGCCAGCAGAATGAGGAGTGTTTACAAGACACAGAGGAGAGGAACTGCAACAGCAGTTGATGGGGATGGGATCTGTGCAAGTGTTTTCTGTCTGTAATATGTCCTAAATGAAAACAAGTTGGACAGCAATCTGCAGCTAAGGATTTGTGAAGAGTGGGATTTAAGAGAGTGGTCGTTCTTCTGTGGTATCATCTTTTTAGACATCTGACACTTCCTGTGCATTGTACAAGGAGTCCAGAAGCCTAACCTGAAAACTCTGAACCCCTGAAACCTCATTCCTGAAAGTTAGGTGTTGCCATGCTCAGCACTTGCATGCTTAAGAGGGAGGAGGGGGTCACATGGATGGGCATATCAGGCTTTTCTCCACTGGTGTTGCCTGCTGTTTCTTGACACTGTTTTAACAAGGTTCCTGACATCAGTTCGACATTTTCTTATCTTCCTTGGAGAGAACTGTACAGTGGGTGCTCTGTTTTCATAAGAGGTGGGAGATGAGTTTCTGCCTAATAGGGAAGTTGTTCTATGTCGGTTGGCTGCTTAGTTTGGTAGTAGGTCAGACAAAGGTAAAGTAAAATGCTGGAGAGAACTTTGCTGGTTTTTGAATTACTTCATCACCACCCTGTTGACTGGAGCAAATTGATCTAGAGCTGTCTATAGGAATTTAAACCAAAACCAAGCAAGGACTGCTATGCTTCAGTCAGGCAGTGCTGTCTGTAGAGACCTTGAATTAATGAAGAACTTTTCCAGTCCAAGAAGACCTGTGAAGTACTCCTCAACTCCTAAGGTCACAGACAGGAAGTGTTTCATAGTATATCAGGAATTAAATGTTACTTTCTCAGTATTTTTTCATTTTAATATATTCCTCTCTTCCTTTCCTCCTAGCCAGATGAGAAATCAAAATAATTATGGAATTGATACTCAAAGCATTTCTAGTGAATTAATGATGGCTTTTTCTAATCTTTTTTTAAGGTATTTGATTCCAAATGCAGGTGATGCTACCAAAGCCATAAAACAACAGATCATGAAAGTACTGGATGCCTTGGAGAGTTAATAATTAAAGACTTTGTAGAGACCAGTTTATAAAGAAGAAGCAACCAAGATACTGTATATGGACACGAGCTGACTGTTTCCCAACTGAATACTAACTTAGGAGAATTTTTATGTTTCCTGATGGGAGTGCCTGAGTAGCAGGCTTAAGATAGGGTAAATTATTATCAATTTCTGAACAGGATTTTTAATTTTTTTATTATAATTTTTTGGTTTTGAAGAATGTTTATTATAAAGGTCAGTTTGTTGCATTTTATTGCAGCCTTAATGGGAGTGATCTGCATCTTGGCAAGAGCAGCAGGTGTAGCCGGGTTCACATTCAGTGTGCTACAGGAAGGAAGCACTGTGAGATGCAGAGAAGCAGTTGAAAACAAAATGGTTTTTAAGTTACTGCCCCTTCCTTGAAAGTAAAATGTCTGCATTGCCTACAGTCTGTAAATTTGATGTTGCCTACTGGGTAGGCAAAGACTAATAAAAAACTTAGGTTTACAAGCAGAGCAGATACAAATCTTAGAAATACTGTTTCCTCATTAAAAATGGTTAAGTCCAGCTTGGGCTAGATAAATGGGAAAACTACAAGCAATTTGCAGATTTAACTTTTTTTAAAGTCTTAGCCACTACTTGGTTAAATAACTGGAGTTGGTGGTAAGGGTTATTTCTTAAATACCACAATTAACTGTGGATTTCACTACAGGGTTGTGATTTATTTTTTTTAAATTTTGCAAAATTTTACATTTTATAGGTTGAGGCTGTTTCTCGTGTAAAGATAAGTGTGTGCATTGAAATTAAAGTTAGTGTTTCATGACAGGATATGACAGTTGAAAACAAGTTACCTTGCTCTTCAGAAACAAAATGTCTAATATATTTAGACGTTTAAAAACTTTCAGTTCACCACAGAAGCATGTGCTGATTTGAAGGTGTGTTCAGCAAGAAAATGAATGCACACAAATAAAGTGAAGAGAGTCAAGTGTTGTATACCTGTGATAAATGTATTCTTAACCTGTTGCCTTCATCAGTTAAAGCATTTCTTTATATTATTGTAAGTAACAACAAAACCAGTTAATGTTTGGGAGATGGCAACTATATGGTTGATATCAGCTTACATGTTTATCATCTGCTTTCCACTCATTCAGGACGGTTCTCTTGTTAAAAAGCTCAGTACAGGAATGTCCTTATGGACAAGGAATAGCATCTTTGTAGATGGATGGGAAATCATCAGAAACTGTGAAATAAAGGTAATGGGGATCAGCTTTGCTGCACAAAGTCTCCTGAGTATTTGAATCAAAACCTATGATTTGGTACTTCATCAGGGAGTGAAAGAAGTTAAACTGACCTTTATAAAAAACATCTGTTCTAAGTTATTTTACTAGGAATCAAGCTAGGGCACCTTAATTCTGGAACTAATTCCTTTTCTTTTTTTCCTCCTTAGTATCTGAGTAAACACCAATAGAACTTGAACTGTTGAAGATATTTGCATGAAATTGCACCTGGGCCAACGCTCATGTATTTATAGTTTTGCCCAGCAGCTGTTGTATTACATTTTCCTCTTCCTAATCCCTTCTGAAAATATCCTGAAGAGTCTTTGACTCTGTGCCTACTTCAGCAATGAGATTTTTTTCATGTACAAATGTTTGTGTTACTGTTTATAAACTACAGTTGTAAATAAACCAGTACAATTTGAACATAACTTGCTCTGTCAGAAGGCATTTAGTTCCATACTGTGTGAATTCTCTGAATCAAGTAACAGTTTTTCCTGAAGGTGTTTTGTAAACGGAAGTGAATTTCATCTTTGGAGTGGAAGAAGACAATTATGGATCACAGGGAGCTACTGCCAGGGACTTCTTAATGTAAGTATTCTGGAATTTGGACTAATTTCATTAAGTACTTTTGGGTGAGCCTTAGTAAGCATTCATAGAAAGGTCAAAACGAGTTAAAAAATGGCCAAATTATAGAAGAGTTTCTGCATAAATTTCAGACTTCTCAGCATCATATATTATGAAAATGTTGACAGAATGACACAACACGCTTCTCCCAGTCAGGAGGGGGAAAAATGAAAATTACACGTAGTTGTTAAATAGGTGTATTTGAGTATTAAATATGGGCAGTGGCTAATGTCTGTGCTTCACTTTGAGGACAACAAATACAGACCTTTTAGATCTACAGTAAGTAAAGTGTAAGTCAGTTCTTTAAATCTCTTCTGTGTAGAAATGTATAATCCAACCATTAAGAGGCAAATTATTTGTAATTTTTAAGGCAATGTGCAATTTATCAACAGGCTTCTTATCTTACAAAGCTCAGTCCAAACTATGAATCATTTCAGTGGTGTTCATGCATTTCTACCCACAATTTAAAGGCTACTTTTGCTTTTAAATGTGCATATCTGTAGTTAGTGTATTTGCTACAACTTGTATTGCTAAGCAGAAATTCTAGTTATAGTACTGCAGTGACAGTTTTTGAAAAGAAAAATCAAAATAGCCAGTATGTTACCTTTCATCTTCAAGGAATTTTTAGTTTTGCCAGAGACTTGCAGGCTCCTGTTTTATTCTGTATGCACTGCTGTCTATATTGTTGAATATATGATGACAGCTACTATGTTGCTGGAGTTTTAGTTTTTATTATTTCTTTATTTTTGTGATAGAAATTAGGTCTGAAGCAGGAAAGAAACAGTCTTTTGAGAGTAAACTTACCTCCCAAATGAAAGCTCTTGCCTTTGTTTCATAGCAGGGGTCACTAGTGCTGTGCTCACTGATGGTGCTTCAGTTGCCTGACAGATTCTTTTAGATTCTGCTCTGTATGAGTATTTCTACAGAACTTTACATATATTACCCACCAAAAACACTCCTAACTGTGGAGATAGGATTTTATTTGCATTGCCTTCTCCAGATACAAGTAAAGATGGCTTGTTGGTCTGTCAGTTTAGTTCCTGTTAGGCCTTACACATGGGTCTCCACAGTGTTTGTAGCTTTTCCTTCCAACTGCATTTTGACTCTAGTTTCAAAACTTCTGATCCTGTCAAATAACCTTTTTCAATATAGGCATAATGTACTGAATGGGTGAAAAGTTTCCACTTAGGGGAGGAGAGGGGTGACAGCATAACTTAGTTTTTTTTCTTTGTGCTTTCAGATATTTTTGTTTCGAAACTTGAGAAACACATTTTATCTCTCTGATCTGTGGGAAACACTAGATTTTTAAACTGTGCTTTTCACCTTGGGATGATACTGCTTTTTATTTGCTCTTATTTTGTGTTCTGCCCCAAACCTTGTTTGAAGTCAGGAGACAACCACTCTTTGCACCTGGAGCCCTGCAAGGTGTGCTGTTTGAGGTGGGGGAAAATGGAAAATAATTTATGTTCTTTCTAATAGCATATAGAAGTGTGTAAATGTGCATGTGTAGAGAGGAGGGAGGTGTGCCCAAGAGCTGCTGCAGTGTCCATTCTGCCATTCTTTGGCTTGGTCAGGGTGGGATGAGTCTTTCCTTTTACTGCTCCAAGTGGCAGATGGAGCAGTTTTCCTGTTGAAGGAAGGTTTGTAACTGCTGCTGTGGTGGTCGGGCATTTTATAGTAGTTATGCACTTCTCTCTGGCTATTTCCTGAAAATGAAGGCACTTAAGAGATGAATCACTGTGGTTTACCCAGTTTATCTTTGCCCCTGCTGCTGTTGTGCGCTTTCCCCGTGCAGAGATGCTCTCAGGTGAGAAATGCTGCCTCGACACAGTGTAGGCAGAAACGGCACACCTGGATGTGTTACGTTGTGACTGAGCTAGAATCATAGAATCAACCTGGTTGGAAGAGACCTCAAAGATCACAGTGTCCAACCTAACAGACTCCTAACCCGAGGCGCAGGTAAAATAAGATTAATGGTTTCTTAACTTTTTTAAAATGGGAATTTTTTTTTCACTCGTGGATGCTCCGTGGGGGTTTGGCGCATGCGCCGCGCGGGGCCGGGCGGGAGGCGGCGAGCG
>NW_008675558.1:0-2688 GCF_000695815.1 Acanthisitta chloris
CCAGTGCTCCCAGTCCCCTCCCCAGTGACCCCATGACCCCTTATCCCCCTCCCAGTGCTCCCAGTCCCCTCCCTAATGCCTCCACATCCGTGTGTCCCCTTCCCCCCAGATCCCTTTGTCCCCTTCCCAGTGCTCCCAGTCCCCTCCCCATTGCCTCCAGTTCCCTTTGTGCCCCTCCCAGTGCTCCCAGTCCCCTCCCCAGTGACCCCATGACCCCTTATCCCCCTCCCAGTGCTCCCAGTCCCCTCCCTAATGCCTCCACATCCGTGTGTCCCCTTCCCAGTGCTTTCAGTCCCCTCCCCAGTGTCCCCATGTCCCTTTGTCCCCTTCCCAGTGCTCCCAGTCCCCTCCCCAGTGCCCCCACTCACTCCTCTGTCCCCACAGCTCACCTTGGCCGATGGCACAGTGACCGCTGACCATGTGGTCAGTGCCCTCCCAGCTGCAGGTAGGACTGTGGGACCAGGACCCCCGTGTCCCCCCGGGGTGGGGAGGCCACCAGTGTCCCCCTAATGTCCCCTCACTGTCCCCCAGCCCTGGCAGAGGCACTGCCACCCGAGGCTGAGCCGCTGGCCCAGGAGCTCCGACGCATCCCCAGTGCCACCGTGGCCGTGGTCAACCTGCAGTACGAGGGGGTCACGCTGCCTGTCACGGTGAGAAGTGTCCCCTGCCACCCCCAAGGGTGTCCCCAAATCCCAGGAGTGACCTCACCCTGCCCTTTCCTCAGGGCTTTGGGCACTTGGTACCCTCCTCGGAGGATCCCGCGCTCCTGGGCATCGTCTACGACTCGGTGGCATTCCCCGAGCACAACGGCTCGGGGTCACCCTCAGTGAGGCTCACGGTGGGTGACAGGGACAGGGGGAGCTCGGGGACGATTTTGGGGTGCTGATGGTGTCCCCCAGGTGATGTTGGGAGGCGCCTGGTTCCGGCAGAGCTTCGGGGACCCCGTGGCAGTGCCCCCCGAGCTGCTGCTGCGGCGAGCGCAGGAGGCCGTGAGGGATCAGCTGGGCCTGGAGGGGACCCCAACCCGCTCCATGGTCAGGGTGCAGCAGGTGGGTGACACTTTTTGGGGGGGTGTCAGTGGGTTGACCTGGATTTGGTCAATGGTTGTTGAGCTTAGTCAATAGGTTAACCCGAATTTGGTCAATGAGCTGAACTTATCAATGGGCTGACCTAGACTTGGTCAATGGTTGAACTTGGTCAACAGGTTGACCTGGACATGGTCAGTGAGTTGAACTTGATCAATGGGTTGACCTGAATTTGGTCAATGAATTGAGCTTGATCAATGGGTTGAACTTGATCAATGGGTTGACCTGGATCAATAGGTTGACCTGGGCCTGGTCAATGGGTTGGACTTGGTCAATGGGTTGAACTGGATCAATAGGTTGACCTGGGCCTGGTCAATGGGTTGGACTTGGTCAATGGGTTGAACTGGATCAATAGGTTGACCTGGGCCTGGTCAATGGGTTGGACTTGGTCAATGGGTTGAACTGGATCAATAGGTTGACCTGGGCCTGGTCAATGGGTTGGACTTGGTCAATGGGTTGAACTGGATCAATAGGTTGACCTGGGCCTGGTCAATGGGTTGGACTTGGTCAATGGGTTGAACTGGATCAATAGGTTGACCTGGGCCTGGTCAATGGGTTGGACTTGGTCAATGGGTTGAACTGGATCAATAGGTTGACCTGGGCCTGGTCAATGGGTTGGACTTGGTCAATGGGTTGAACTGGATCAATAGGTTGACCTGGGCCTGGTCAATGGGTTGGACTTGGTCAATGGGTTGAACTGGATCAATAGGTTGACCTGGGCCTGGTCAATGGGTTGGACTTGGTCAATGGGTTGAACTGGATCAATAGGTTGACCTGGGCCTGGTCAATGGGTTGGACTTGGTCAATGGGTTGAACTGGATCAATAGGTTGACCTGGGCCTGGTCAATGGGTTGGACTTGGTCAATGGGTTGAACTGGATCAATAGGTTGACCTGGGCCTGGTCAATGGGTTGGACTTGGTCAATGGGTTGAACTTGGTCAATGAGTTGAACTTAAGTCAATAGGTTAACCTGAATTTGGTCAATGAGTTGAGCTTGATCAATGGGTTGAACTGGATCAATGGGTTGACCTGGACTTGGTCAATGGGTTGAACTGGATCAATGGGTTGACCTGGGCCTGATCAATGGGTTGGACATGGTCAATGGGCTGGGATAGAGACTTGCCAGGGACCCCCCAGGACTCACCTGTGCCCTCCTTTCCTCCCCCAGAACTGCATCCCCCAGTACACCCTGGGCCACTGGCAGCGCATAGGTAAGAGGGGCACTCTGGGGGGTACCCCGTGGGGGTTCCCCAGACTTTTGGGGGTCCCTTACCCCCCACATCCCATCCCTGTCCCCCCCAGAACGGATCAACCAGTTCCTGAAGGAGAAGGAGCTGCCTCTGAGCCTGATTGGGGCATCCTACAACGGTGTCTCCGTCAACGATTGCATCGCCAGTGCCAAGGCAGCCGTGGGGCAACTCTTGGGGTCACCCCCCTGAACCCCAACCCCCCCCCCAGGGGGGTCCCCATGGCTCCTGTGCCCTCCCCCAAATCCTGTGGCTGTAGGACAAAGTGATTTTTTTATATTGAAAAAACCATTAGAAAGGTCCAGGGAGCTGCTCATAAATACAATAAATACCCACGCGCCCATCTTGGGGACCCC
>NW_008675559.1:0-1705 GCF_000695815.1 Acanthisitta chloris
CTTTTCCAGCCTTTTCTCGGCATCAACCTCATATATACTTAATATTTTATTACTTATTGCTTGTTAGAAAGTCTTCAGATGCTATCTTGCCTTTCATAAACAACATCACCATGTATTTTTGACCAATGAAATCGCTTTGTATATGTTAGATTTCTCAGGAAAATCAACACAGAAAAGTGGTGTTAACTTTGAGGTAATAGGGGAAAACAAGTCTTAAGACAGAAAATCAATACAAAAAGCTCCATTTAAAATAAACCCAGGCGTAATAGATCAGTTCAACCCTCAGCCAAACATAATTTTGCTCTGTCAGATCACTTTATGAGAAAAAATATTTTGAAGAATCTTCTAAACAGACAGGATCAGCAAATATTGTCATACATAACCAAAAGAGTGCTATATGACACACTTAATGTTTGTGGTTGGAGTGTGAGCTTCCTTAAGTTTAGATGGTTCAATTTCTTTTATCTTTAACTCTGAACTTCCTGCGCATGCACAGTAGTAATGCTTATACTTTTAATAATTCTAAATTAAAGAAAAAAAAAAGAAGATATAATGTTCATTAGTATCCTGGTGTCATAGCTGCTATCATTAGCCTAGGACCCCATTTTTTATAACTGGTATTTTCACTCTCTTGGTTAATTAATCAATTAAATTACTAGTCTACCTAAGTTACCAAAACAGAGGAATAGAAATAGAATATATTCCAGAGCAAAAGAGACAAAAATAAACTTTGGAACCTACCTCATATTCCCTGCCATAATGAGTAACAGATTATATATGTGAGAAAAAATGAAGAGGAAGAGGATGGTACTGAAGAACATTGTCATCCAAGACCCATGGTCCTCTCGAAACATTTTCAGACGGAGCAACTGACCTGTGGTACAAAAATTATGAGAAAGCATATTTTACTCAGTCAGTAAATACATGTTTATATGATAATGAAACCAAAATAAAGTACTAGACTGTATTTCTTCCTATATCTAATTACTTCACTGTATGTGGAGAGGGCAGATTTAGCATCATGCAGCCAAACTACTCCTCTGTAGTTCAGCATGAACAGATATTATTCCTACAAAATTACAAATTACTTTCAGTACAAAGGGAAAAAAAACCAAAACCCAACAATGACCAAATAATGGTATTTTTAAGACATGCTGAAAAAGACTGCAGGCAATTATGATTCATTTAAAATGCCAAAAAAGGTTACCAATTCATACATAATTCTTTTTCCTTGTCTAAGAAAGCTTTTCCCTGGTCAAGTATCTGAAGTGTATCCATGGCCATACATTATTTGCTTTCCTAATTTCATTTGGAAATCAAACTATGAATCTGTGTAGAATCTTGAACTGTGTTTTTCTAAGACCTAATCACTTTAATCATGTGATTAGGTCTTATTATTATATTCTGCAAAGAATATCTTTTTCAAACAATAGTGATATGTCTTGTCCCTTCTAAAGAAGCCCTGCTTACTCTCATCATTAGTGATAGGTGAAACTTCTGCCATGTTTTGCTGGGAACATATTTTTCCTGGACTAGCTTTCCTTCTCTGTCTTCTCCTCTTACCTTTTCCTCTTTGTCCTTCTCCATTATCACAAACACAGAAGTTTCTCACCTCTGTCTTGTATAGCCCTTTATCCTTTTCACCTGCCCATACAATTTCATTCTATCCAATTTCCAGATCTTCTTTATGTCTACTCACATCCCT
>NW_008675559.1:1724-27899 GCF_000695815.1 Acanthisitta chloris
TCTCCTTTCCTATAACAAACATATCTACTGGGTTTTACTATTGTGATAGCCTCTCAACTTGCTTCTGCAAAAATACCCTATCACCCTTTTGCCCTTGAGCTTACTGTCTATCCACTGTCCGGAGCTTTTGACGCCTGGACCTCCAGAAATGTGCTGTTCTTGGAAGAATTTCCAATGACCACTTCTTAAAGCCATACTAGATCTTCCTCATCTGGGTGAGCATCACACATGTCAATCCAGTTATTCATACTCTTCTTGACATTCTGTCTTCCTTTTGTGTACACAACTCTGTCCTCTAGCAGCTCTCATTTTGCCTCTACTGATTTCAGTAGGCAGTTTGTGTAGTCTCATACTTGCACGCTCCTATAACCCACAGACTATCATTATTTTATCATGGATTACCATAGATAGCCTATCTTTTTGCCAGACAGAATTCTTCTTTTCTAAAAGCAGAAGTGATAAGTTGGTAGTGGTGTAAATCAAGCTCTACAATGGGCCAAGAGCAACATAGGTCCACAGACCAGTCCAGCAGTAGGGTAGCAATAACAAGGATTATGGCAGTGAAGAAGGGAGAAGAAAGGGAAAATACAAAAAGCACACATATACATGCCCTAAGCTCCTGTACTGCTCTTCTCTTTCACTGCTGGAAACAATGACAGCCCCAGGTCTAGCTAGACTGAGGATATGCAATAAGTCTGTCCTTCCCTAAAAAGTAAGCAAAGGCTGCCATGGCAATAGCAATTTAACCTTACTGAGAGGAGGGGCTTGATGCTAAAAGATATTTCCCTTGCAGTTTGATACCTGCTCTCTGAACAGCTGCCACTGTATATGGAATATTACCAACACCTTGGATTATAAACAGTACTCGCAAAATTGAGTTTTGATTTCAGGAGGTTCAGATTAATGGAGAGAAAAAGCACAGCCTGGAATCTAGACTTTTGTAAAACTGATTATTCCAACCTTTCTAAATCAGGTAAGAGAAAGACTTAATAAGCAATCATTTTTTCCCTATTTGGCTATTATATACTGATTAATACATACAGCTATGTATAAATATAATTTTTAAAACAACTTTTTCATAAATACTGTCTTCAGTAGGTAAATTCTTACACCTTAACTTTCCTTCTACTGTAGCTTATGTTTGCCATATAGGACTTACTTAACTCTCAAGTAAGTACCTGAACGTAATTTTTTTACAAAAGAAACAGTACCTTAACCACAATATCCATGAATTTATTAAGAAGAAAGGAATTGGATACTAGCACAATGTTCTTACTTAACTGCATACAAATACTACTCATACTACTTGTTGTTTCCACTGTACTAGTATGTATAACATGCTAAATGCAGTAGAACTATGTTAAAAGCTCCATTTAATATTTGCATTGCTTTATCACTATATATCCTTCTACATCAATTCAGTTGAAATAAAAATGGAATGCATGAGATGATTACCTAACAGGTAAGTTGTTAAAGTAAAAATGCTTGCTATTTTTATATAAAAACCTAGGATTTTTTTGTTTTGGTTTGGCTTTGTTCACACCAGGACAAATAACTTACTTATTATGACCTTGTTAAAAATGCAAAACAAACTCCAACAGGTATGGCAGGGAAGAACATGGCTCCTAGGATAGGTTTACACATATGAAAATATATACTTAAGAAAACTCAAACAACTGTGCTAAGCCTTATGGAACTTTACAAATACAAGTTCAATGCCGTATGAGTGACCATCAGTGATAAACTGTGAACTCCAGTTAACTATACACAAAAATCAAGGCTCTTTTCAGTGACACAATTTTTCTTAGCACCACAGGAAATCTCCTCAAAAAGCAATTTTTTGCTGAAAACAGGTCTTCTACCTGCTCCAGGTCTTTGGAGACCACATCACAGGTACAAGGGGAACACAGGGTAGTAGAGACTTCAGGATGTAGGGTCCTGCAACAGACCAGGCAGTAAATCAGCTCATTAGCTGAAACCTGCTTGACTTTCTATTACAGCATGCAAATGCTGCCAGTGACAATGAAAGAGAGCTTGTAGATATTGTTACAGAGTCACAGATTCAAGCTATATTTCTTTTAGGTCCAGGATGAGAGACAACCCAATAGGCAGATACAAAAAACTGAATCAATCAAACAGGTCACTATTTAAAAACTAAAGCTTTTCTAGCAGTGTTAGATCCTCAACCCATTAGATGGTTGGATTTATTAGACAGTAAAAGCAGAAACAAGAGAAACATTGAATTCTCATCCCTGAATTTGGTATGCTTTCTTGCTTTAATTAGGAGTGATGGAAACCATAAACTTCAACCCTTTCTTGGGCATATGTGTAATATTCTAATACCAAGCTCTTCATCAAATCAGATGCATTTCTTTCATTCTGGATGCCCCATTATGTGATTGATCTTCCTGTACATTTAATGTTCACGGCCATCTCCATCAATGGCTGAAGCTGTTCAGCTTATAAATTAATCTCAATAAATGGGAAGTATCTTTTAGCCTTGAAAACCAATGCTACTTTCATCAAAGTCTGGCAAGTCTGTTCTTAGCCAGCACTAACAACACATGAACAATATAATGTCATACTGCTGTTGCTCATTCTGCCACTGCTACAGTATGTGTATGTTGGCTGACTTTGTTTAAGAATACATGGACATAGCAGTGAACACTGCAATGTTCAGAAAAAAACCAAAGTTTTCTTAAACTTTGGATTTCAACTGTGAAGATAATCTAGTCACATACTATAGCTTGAGTTATTCTGGTGGTGCTAAGACGGTAGGCAGAAAAATAAAAATACAATAAAATGCAACTTCTGAAAATTATTACAGCATGTATGCAGATCTACTGGGCATCAGGGTAGCTCCAATGGCCTCAGAATAGAGCAGGTCATGTTGACTGTCTTCCCACATGCGGTCAGCCTGGGTCCTTGATTGTAAAAGGCTCCAAATTCTTCTGATGGAAGACCAGGAGTCCTTGTTATAGCATCAAGCTAGGGGTCAAATCCCTTGTGTTCTACTCTTGCTTAATAAGTTAAGTCAGGAAAGGTTCTTTTTATCTCTGTTCTCCTGTGTCCACCCTGTAAGTCACTCACATCAATTGCAAAGCACAGTGCTTCAACAATCTGCTCTTAACAATGTTCTCTAAGTTCTACTGTAATACAAAGTACTAATAGGAGACAGCAAAACTGTTTTAGAAAAATTAAATATGAATCCCAAGGTAGACACATGGGAATGTCTATGCAAACACAGACATCTTTCCTAATGGCTCTCTGAGCTCCAGATGCATCTTCCACAGCTGGGAAGCTCCAGCCCTTCAAGCTACATAACTAACTTCATACAGCTCAACCCTGAGTGCAGCCCAGTAAACGGAAGGCGATGAAGGTGATAGGGGTTTTATTAGATCAGGTCTGTAACTGCCCTTATGCAGTTTTAAGGCTACACATCCAGACTTTATCCAGCCAGCCTACAGCAAAGCAGAACAGGTGGCACAGCTGTCTGACTCCCTCCATTTAGACCTCCCTACAGTCCTTGTTCAGAAGCTTGATGAGATCAGTAACTTGGCATTACAATTCTCCCATGCAGCTATGGCCATGCTGTTTGTAGCCAGTTTAGGACTTACTTACACTGCCAACATAACTTGGAATCAAGTGTTTAGTGCCTTCATTCATAAATAAGTATTGAAAAGGAGGCAGAGAGGTAGGAAATATTTAATTCAAAGCACACATGACGTCTAGAAAAGGGGAGTTTAGGAAAATATAACTTTCCTATATATATTTTAAGCACCTTTAATTTAACACATCGTAAGAAAATGTTACCTATTAGGGTGTCGATATTTTAAAGAATTTACAGGGATATCTTATAAAATTCTACTGAAGACAAAAAGTACACAAAGTTTTTGCATTTTTTTATATTCCCAAAGGCTACAGAGAAGGGGAAATATAGCTACCCTAGGTTAAAGTCCAGTGCTTCGATACTTAACAAAATACATTTACAGAGCAAACACCTCCCATCTGTGAAATACACTGTGAGTAGAACAGATGGCTTTCTAACCATACTCATTTCCTGGAAAGCCATTTGCCTGCCTTTGTTGCTCAGTTTCTAGAGAAACAACTTTGCTTGCTAATTTTATTCAGTACAGTCTGAAGCAGCTTTTTGTCAGGTCACTGAAGAGACTATAAATTTGCAAAGCACAATCACATAGTCTCTGTTTAGCAGGTCTCCAGTGCAGCTCATGTTTGTTATATTTTGAACAGTGTCTGTCAATGTACTTTTGGAAAAATTTTATTGTATTAATGCTGACATGAAAACAAAAAACAACTACCGCCAATTTAACAGCTGAAGACGTTTCAGAATTTTCAAGGAATCAACAGCACCCTAAAAAAGTCCTTTCTTCCATTCAAAGTGTGGTCTGTTTTGAGGAAAATTTTATTCTGCCATCCTATCAAGCACTGTAGTGGATGCTGATCTGTAAATGGCTATTTGGATGACCCTCATACAAAGCTTTTACTTGGACAGACCTTACAGTCTGGCATCTGCTGTATCATTTGGAGAGAGTTTCTAGAAACATAACAAACTGCAATTGGTGCCAGCTCATTCTGACAGAATATTCCAGCCTTTATTTTGTTTCTAGTAGGGGTACAAAAACATTGGAATTAAATACAAGACTTTACAACCATAAAAAACTTGCTTTGAAAAACACACTGCAGATCTATATTCCACATATTCCATAACAGGAATTGATACAAAATGGACCATAAAAAATAAGACAAAATTCATTCTCTCTATCCTTACCATAAGCACAATGTTTTCTGCCTGGGACATTTATCTACAGAAGAAAATCAAAGAAAAAGAAGAAAAAGAAAGCACTTTGTCTAGTGCTTTAAGTGGAAAGGTTGCTGTGGCCTTCACCACAAGCAGAATTTCATCCTGATTTGTTCTGATGCTATTTTCTGGATCTCAGTCACAGCCCACTGCACAGCTGCCCACATTAAACAGGCCTCTAGGCCCAGTATGGATAATCACTGCAATCAAAGCAATGATGGAACGAGCACAGGCAATTAGTGTCCTCCTGTTGTCTCCTCTGCTACTTCTAAGATAGACACAGATACATTAGTGGCCAAGAGACACTGCTCTTACTTGAGGGTGCATGTGTTTTTTCCTCTCAGCCATCATACACTAGGGTAAATAGCAGAGAGGAGAGAATATAAAGCTTTGGATAACAGTTCATGTGTTGGTGTTGCACAGTAAGCTTTAAGTGCTCCTACTTGGAATTTACTTTTTTTTTTCAGATGGGGGGAGGTTGTACATCATAATATGTCTGAATTCTTTTGCCTGTTCAAACATACTGAATTTTACTTAACAGTTTTGAATTTTAAATTTAATACATGCAATTCAATTTTTATTTTAAAGGTTGTTGGTCTCTCTTTTCCCTTCAGGCATACTCCATGGACATATGATGAATGATACATGCATTATTTTCATTTGCAACAGAAATCCTGACATGGAGTGGTACTGTTATTTGCTGATTCTGGTTTGCCTTTTCACTTTATTAGTAGGATTTCTAGGCAATATACTTGCACTGCGACATTATGTTTACTGCATGAGGACATGGACTACCAACACCATCTTTCTCTTTAATCTGGCACTGTGTGACTTTACTTGGACTCTCATGGCACCTTTTTCAGTATATTATAATATCCAGAGGTTGGCTGCCTATTTCAGTCAAGCATTTTATCAGATCATAAGACTATTTTTCAGTATTAATGTCTATGGAAGTGTTTATTTCCTGACATTCATCAGTTTTGACAGATACATAGGTGCTGTCCACCCTATCACTTCACTAACATGGTGGGACAAAGGAAAGGCCACGTTTTGTACCATCGGGGTATGGATCTTCATAGTGATTGCATCGATGCCTGAGATCTACTACACAGTTGCAGCTAGAAGACAAAACGACATCGTAAATTACCTGGATGGCACTGAAGCACCTTTACAAGTTGCAGTGCCATTCACACTCTCCAAGATTGTATTGAGATTCTTAATTCCAGTCACAGTCATCTTTACATGCTACATGTTGACTCTCAAAGCATTACTACAACTTAGTAAACGCCGGCAAAGAAGGAACAGACTTGTTAGGCCTCTGTTACTGATTTCAGCTGCTATGATTGTATTTGCTGTTTCTTTCATACCTTACCATGTTATGATGATGGTGATACTAATTTACAGAATTAACTGTCAAACACCCTGTGGTAACATAAGCACACTAAATGCAATTTACAAAGTCACAGAGATCATCTGCAGCATCAACAGTTGCCTTGACCCAATAATTTTTACAGTAGCAAATAAGACATTCTACCAGAGAATTAAAAGCATAAAATGTCATCCCAAATGCCAGTGCTGCTGTTGTCTGACAGGAAGGGTAAGGGATTCTTCTCTGTCCCCAACAACAATGACTTAAACACCAGTCTGCAAAGACTTGCATGTCCCTCTGCCCATTTGGCTTTGTGTCATTTAGACCCATTTAAAATTTGGTCTCCTCTATTGTATAGCTATCTCTTGAATAAGCAAGAATACACAGCAGTGCAGAGGAAAACTTAATGTGAATAGAAACACTAGCAACACCTAGCTTTACAGACTTGGCGTTGTAAATATTCTTGTCATAAATATACCTTAATTTGTTGTGAAATAGCACTTTTTAACTGCACGTATGTGCAACATGGAATGAAAAATTCTGAAAAGTTCTAAGTAGCTCCTTTAATTCTTGGCCAGAAAAATACAGTAAGATTAAGGGCAAACAGTGTTGAGGAGCCTCCTCATAGTTTCTAATAATTATTTTTTCATCTGTTTTTAAGTGCTGCTGTGATTGGATTGTGCAATTAATAACTACCATGACACTTACAGCTGAACTCCTCGAGCATTTGCAAAGAGGCTTTCTACAAGTACTTCATTTTGATTCTGCTTGCACTAGAGTTCCACTGCCACTGCCAGTAGAACCTCATTAATCCAGAAAAGTGCAGCACATTTCTGAAAACAAACAAACAAAAACCAGATAGTAATATAAAGTCCATGAAGATAGTCAGAGCCACAGTGAAGCTACTCATGAAGCAAACCAAGATGGATTAAGAGCTTTGTTAAGTCTTCCCCCAGGCAGCAGGGGGTCCCAACTGATAGGCAGGGGGCACTGCTGGTGTCCCCCAGACCGTGGGCAAATACAGCCATTTCTCATAAGTGTTCTGCCTCAGGGGAGCATGTGTTCTACCATGAACTCTGAACCCCTCAACAGGCAGAAGTGTGCACTGGAAAAGTTTTGAAATACATAAGTGGCTGAGCTGCAAGAAGGGTAAGAGAAGCTGCTACACCAGAGTGCTTTTTCTCCTGTTCCGTTGGTGTCTTAGCATCACAGCTTCAGGACACTCCAGGGTAATTAGACTATAATCCATTTTAATCATTAAACCAGCACAACAGATAGTCATCAGAACATCCACCTTCAAGTCGTTAAATATGTGTTCTTTCAACAGATTGTGTGGGCAAAACAACCATGTTCCAACAATGAGCCACCTGCTGACTTGCTTTCCACACCCTACCTTGCTAATTATAAAAGCCCATGTATCAGTGAGCACATTAACTTTATTTTCAGAAGGTATTGGTGACAAGGTACATTTTCATATACTTCATACCGTATCTTCTTTAATTTCCATAGTTTTAATATAATTTTGTCCTCATTTGTCTCTATTTGAAAATAATTCTATTCTACATGGGTATGGAACCTCTCTTGTACTATGTTTCAATTGTGTTGACTAAATATATATGTATATATAAAACCTAGAACAACATTTTTAAAAAATTTTTCTGTAACTGTGACATGAAATGAAGAACCTGATCCTGATAATCTGAAACACTCGACATGTGTTGAATGTACTAGCAAGCTCACAGCAAAATTGCATGCCTGTATTCCATGCAGAGGAGAGTTACACACTTATCTCATTCTAAGTGCTGCTTTTTTCCTTTAATTTCTTAATCTTTCAATTTCTCTAAAAGAAAAAAAAAAGCCTTTGACACTGTTTCCCACAGCATTCTCCTGGAGAAATTGTTTGCTCGTGGCTCTGATGGGTGCACTATGCACTAGGCAAAAACCTGGATGGCCAGGCCCAGAGAGTGGTGGAGAATGGTGCTATGTCCAACTGGCAGCTGGTCACTAGTGGGGTTCCCCAGGGCTCAGTATTGGGGCCAGTCCTGTTTAATATCTTCACTAATGATCTGGATGAGACGATCGAGTGCACCTTCACTCAGTTTGCAGAAGACAAGTTGGGCAGGAGTGTCGATCTGCTGGAGGGTAGGAAGGTTCTACAAAGGGATCTGGATAGGCTGGATTGATGGGCCAACGCCAACTGTGTGAGGTTCAACAAGGTGAAGTGCTGATTCCTGCACTTGGACCACAACAACCCGGTGCAATGCTACAGGCAGAGTGGCTGGAAAGCTGCCAGGAAAAACTATCTGTGGGTTTTGGTCAGCAGTCATCTGAACATGAGCCAGTATCATGCCCAGGTGGGCAAGAAGATCCATAGCATCCTGGCTGGTATCAGAAATAGTGCAGCCAGCAGGACTAGGACAAAGCAGTGATCGTTCCCCTATACCCAGCACTGGTGAGGCCACACCTCAAAATCTGTGTTTAGCTTTCGGCGTCTCACTTCAAGAAAGACACTGAGGTGCTGGAGCATGTCCAGAGAAGGGCAACGAAGCTGATGAAGGTTCTAGAGCACAAGTCGTATGAGGACTGGCTGAGGGAGCTAGGGTTGTTTACCCTGCAGAAAAGGAGGGTCAGAATGTGGGACCTATCCTTCTCTATAAATACCTGAAAGGAGTTTGTAGTGAGGTCCCAGTTAGTTTCTTCCTCCAAGTAAAAAGTGACAGGACAAGAGGAAATGGCTAGAAGTAGCACCAGGGGAAGTTTAGGTTGGATATTAGGAAACATTTCTTCACCAAAAGATTGTCAAGCATTGGAACAGGCTGCCCAGGGAAGTTGTTGAGTCACCAACCCTGGAGGTATATAAAAGACATGTAGATGTGGCACTCAGAGACATGGTTTTGTGGTGGATTTAGCAGTGCTGGGTTGTCATGGTGTAATCTCAGGCAGCAACCAAGCCCCAGGCAGCCACTCACTCACTCCCCCACCACTGGGATTGGGGAGAGAATTGGAAGGGTTAAAGCTAGAAAACTCGTGAGTTGAGATAAAGACAGTTTAATAGGGAAAGCAAAAGCCACACACACAAGCAAAGCAAACCAAGGAATTAATTCACCACTTCCCATGGGCAGGAGGCGTTCAGCCATCTCCAGGAGAGCAGGGCCCCATAACAGGTAATGGTTACTTGGGAAGACAAACAGCATCACTCCAAACATCTCCCCTTCTTCCTTCTTCTTTCCACTTTATATACTGAGGATGATGTCATTGGTATGGAATATCCCTTTGGTCAGCTGGGGTAACTTGTCCCAGCTGTGTCTCCTCCCAACCTCCCATGCACCCCCAACTTCCCTGCCAACGTGGCAGTACAAGAAGCAAAAAATGCTTTGGCTCTGTGCAATCAGTGCAATATCCTCAGCAACAACAAAAACATCTCCATATTATCACCCCGTGTTCAGCACAAATCCAGAACATAGCCTCATACTGGCCACTGTGAAGAAAGTTAACTCTACCCCAGCCCAAATCGGCACATGGGTTAATGGTTGAACTTTTCCAGTCTAACTGATTCTATGATTTTACCAAGACAATAATGATTTATGTTGCGTATCTGTTGATACCCCTTGACCCTCAAGACTATTGGCAAGAGATACAAGCAGCATGTTCTCAGCAACCTCTTTTTTGGGAACAAGCAGGAGCAAGCCAGAGATTCCTCCCGTTTATTTCACTGAGTAAGGTGGGTATCCTAGCTCCTCAGTTCACTGTTCTGGACTCAACTGCAGAATGAGGGACAGATCATTTGGACTCTGAGATTCTAATAAAATCCATTTTTCTGCATTGCTCCTTTTTGTGTCTCATGGAAAGAAAAATATGGAAGAAACTGTGTTACATAAGTAAATCCTTAGCTCCATGTCTGTTTCCTACATGGTCCACACAATCCTATAAAGCTCATTAACTTTTTACCAGTAAAGCAATTTCTAACAGAAGTCCCAAGGTACTTGCTCACATAGGAGAAAAAGGGGAAGGAAAAGCAAAGAAACCACCTTTTGCTTTGAAAAAAAAATGAGTCTCAAGCAACTCTGAAAAATGAACATAAGGGAAATAAGCAGACTGGATATCTCACACAACTTGCCACGTCCTGGTCTGAGTCTAAAGGCATGGTGTAATCTTTAAAAAATCATCTTCAGGAAACAAAACTCTTGGAAAATCCTTCTATCTCTTACCCTCAAACATTCCTCTTTCTCATGATACTCAGTGGTGAATTCACCCTAGTAGCTGACAAGGGGTTTAGATATTTGTTTTCCTGTTTGTAAGTGATTACGGAATCAATTAAACACACTTTTTAAAAGTACTTTTGTTCAACTACGCTGAATTAATGCTAATGTTGTTATGACTGAAATCAAAGGTTTTCTACAAAATAAAAGGGACAAGGCATCTGTTCATATTTACTTGGTCATATTTTTACTTTTAAATACATGCTCCTAAAATGTTTTGTTATAATATTACCCAGATAGAATGACATAAACCAATAAAATTAAATAAGTTGATTCCATTTTGCTACAATAAATGAACAATAAACTAAACAGCTAAGAGCCAAGGTCAACATCTTCTACTGTTACAAGTATGTTGTAATACTGGTTTTGCACAGATCTTTGTTTGTATTAAATCTGAGGACATGGTATCCAGTTAAATGCCTAACTGTTTGAACACATTACTGAATGTTGTAATAATGTATTAGCCTAGAAAACTGACTGCGAGGTCTATGTAACTTTCATGTACCTTACCTAGATATTCTGACATCTTCGTGATATATTAGATGAACACAAGTTCATGGCCTGAAATATTTGACCTTTTATTTGTGATATATTAGATGAACACAAGTTAGACCATGGCCTGAAATATTTGACCTTTTATGTTGGTGCTCAGCTGTTGTCAGAGAAACAACTTTCTCATTTACTACTATAATTTCACCATTGTTTTGTAAGCAAAACTCATGAAAATAAAAACCTCAAAGTTGAAAACATAAATTATGCCACAAATGCCCCAAAGCTGCTAAGGAAAGCAGTCTTTATGTTCTTCATTCATCTTTATAATACTTTCATTTCAAAAACTACCTAAAATGTTCAGCAGCTTACCTTTTTTAAATAAAAATGTTCACACATTAGTGAAAGTTTGGGTTTTCTCTTCACTACACATAAATGAATGTATTCTGATATCTAAGTTTTTCTTTTCCAAGTCTCAGAAATTTCTCATTTGGCAAAAAGCTGTAACAAATACCACAATGCTATTAAAATACTTCACCTTTGTACACTGCTTTCATCTGTGGAAGCCAAACCTCTTTAGGCAGAAGAAAAAATGTGCCTAGACTGATTCTACAGCTGGAGGGACTACAGCAGAGGGCAGGTAATATGGCTAAGTCCACCAACTGCCTTGCGAAGAAATGTAGCTTCTCTGCTCACGCCTTAGAGAAATATCCGAGACTCAGAGCAGCCAAGTCTCCTGCTGCCTGGACCCCCTAGTTAGAGATGACAGGATGTGCTGGTCTCTGTGCAGGGACCTACCAAATCTACAGCCCTCCCAAGCTCTCTTTTCAGGCCTTCTCCCAGCTTAGCATTTAACAGCTCAGTCCCTTCCACTTCATATGACTCAGCAAGGATGGAGCTTCCTCCAGCCGGGAAAGGTGAACCTGAATCAGGGAGCACTGCAGTTCTCAGCTTTTGCAGTCTAAGGTAAAATGCAGCCGAATGTCAGAAAATGTAATAATCAAGGTCTCAGCTACTGACTAGCTAGAAAAGTGATGTCCTCGCACAGTACATTGTGTGCTAGGACAATGGGAACTCAGGATCTCCAGTTTCCCACCAGTTCAGCCAACACTGGACAGAACTGACATCAGTAGCCAGATACCTTCCCATTGGGCTTCTTGTGCAGTCTGTCTTACCTGATTTTGGTGGTCTCAAGGGCCTGATCTGAACTAGAGACTGCATGTGAGTTCATGCAGGTGAAATATATAGCACTCTGCCTTCCTCAGAGGAAGAAATGCCATTTTAGAAATGCCACCTAGGCTTTAAAGATTGCTTCCTATTTCTCAGAGGAAAAAAAAGAATAGAAATGTTCTAAAGAATCCACATTCATTTTTTAATATGAAAACAAGAACAGGAGGATGGATTTTGCTGGTGCAAGGAAAGAGCTGACATTTACTTTTCTTAATGGATTACCCAAAGGCAACCAAGAGCAGGGTGGTGATGGACAAACATTGCAGGGGGTTCATGGAGGCACTACCTCTCCCTCTTTATTTTACATTAATGTCATTACTATTACCTAGATGCAATACCTCAGGCTGCTGCCTTGAAAGAGTTGTAAAATGCAGATAATGTGGGAAGACTTATAGCTCTGCCAGAATTACAGCGTGTAGTCAGGCTTAATTCTGAATTTTTCTGTATGTCGATTTCCATTATACAGATTTAGCATATAGTTTTAATTATAGACTTTACTATTACTGATGTTTTAACTTCAGCTTTAGACAATTGTGCTGATGCAGATAAAATGAAACCTGTAAAAATAGATATTGATTTCCTGTAATGTTTTAGAACATTTTTAGTAGGGAAGTAACAGAAAACCCTGCGTTAGCAATAGAAAGTGCTAGCGCATTTGCTCCTGAGGTGAGGATTTTTTAATTCTACGTGACTGTATCCCAGGTTACAAAATTAATGTGAAAAAAATTCTCCCTTTAGATGTCCTCATTGCATAACAAAAGGAAAGTTGGATAGAGGGCATGTAATATTAATTATATTTTTGCACTCTTTAACCTCTTAGCATTTTTAAGAAACCTGCTTTTCTTTTTTAATGCCAGGCCTATAACAGTAATTTCATGATCCTCCTTACTTTTTTTATTTTAGACCTACAGTGTTTAATCACCTTATATGTAGTGCCTACAGAAACTACATTTTCCTTCTTTGATTTCATTGGACTCCAAATTTCAGAGTAGGTAAAAGAAACATAGCAGTATTTATATCCTCTATAATGCTGATGCTGAACCCTGAAGGACAGTACTGTAATATCTGGTTTACAATACCAGTTTAATGACACTCTGCAATGACTTCTCAAAATTATCAGGGCTTTTTTTCTATATTGTTTGTACTTTTTCTCCTGAAACTGATTCACAAGCTTATTTTCAGTAGTAAATAGAATTGCTTGCAATCTATTCACTACACAGCCTTTTAAAATAAACATTTATAAAGCATTATTGAGTCAGACAAAGCAGATTAATCAGGGGATTTGTTTTATTTTTTGTCTTCAATAAATACTTGCAACTATACTGTCTGTTTTGGACAATGTGACTAAATCTCATAGTGGACAAACAGGGACCCCCAGGGGTTACAGAGCTTGTCTGTTTCCAGTGCAAAATACAAGTGGAAAATTGGTTTAGTGGGACCAAGAGGAAGCATATTCCAGTGACAAGAAAGATGCTCTCTAGCCTACAGTGAAATATGGGTATAGACACTTAGACCTAAGCCCTTTCAGACTTGGTGAAAACTATTGTTTCATAAGCTATATACTTCTCAGCTAGCATCTGTACGTACATCCAGATGAACACTTGTCTGAGCACCAACAAGGGACACCATCAGCTAATCAAGTCCTATGTCAGTACTAGTATGTGCTGTGAGCTGCAGAGTTCTTACACAGGAAAGCTGATTATTATTCTGCCAGACTCAAAGCAGTCTTAAGGTTAGGCAGTCATACTTCTAACAAGTGACTGTGTGGCACTTGCAATATTTTGCAGAATACTGTGCTCATGGTTACAGAAGTTGACAAACCTCCAACTCCATTAACTTTGTTCCAACTTCCTAGTTGTCTTACTATCCCTTTGTCCTCCTACCACAGGATGGAGGATGTCAAATTACCAGCTATTTAAACAAATCTGTTTCATAATGGCACCACCTAAACAAGTGATATGGAATGAGTTTTCACTGGTTAAAATGCTTGCAAGACCTATTTCAGCTTTGGGCTGAAGTTTCCAAATCCTGAAAAATTTCTTTTAAAAAACCCAAAACAGTCAAGTTCCCAGCCTTTGATAACTCAGGAATATGTTTACAGCTTTATAAAATGAATACTTATGTCTTCTTGTAAGCATGTGCGAATTGGACTTTTTGTACTTGGCATTTTTTCACACAATTATAAAATTCAGAGGAACCTCATGACAATCTAAGTATGAATGTTTCATACAGATAGCTTCTACTAGTGCACAAATCTCTTGCAATGGCATAATATTAAGCATTTCTTATGAATCCTAATTTGCCTTTCTAGAAATAGCATATCATTTTTTGTACTATGTACATTATGTAATTGTGTCCAAAAAGGATTATCTACTACATACAAACTGAAAAAGTGGAAGCCCACAGTATCAAGTAAACCATCATATCCACTGTATTTAGTAGTAACTTAGGAAAAAATTAATTTTAAATCATTTGATACTATGTTATTTGCAAAAGTAACCATTGCAAATACTATATTGAGAAATACATATTTACTAGAAATACACTGGCTGGAAAAACTGTGTTACCAATGAAACTGAACAAAATAACAGTTCCATAGCAAATTTCCTTTCAAGGTAAATCAGATGCATAATGAACTCAAATTTTCATTACTACAAAAGCCAAAGGGTGGATAGGTTGCAAAGTAGACCACACAAAAATACTATTTCACAGTAAATGCATAAAAGGAGTGCTATAAGGAGTAAGGTTGGCAGGGGAGAGGGCAAGAGCAAGGAGTACTGCAACTGAAAAATGTTTTATTTTTTCAAATATATGCTTTATCCACGCAGGTTTGATATTTTGGTTTTTTTAATTAATTATCAATTTAGTAATAAGAATAATGTACAGAAATGTTCATTACTGCTCTTTATCATATTTACATCCCCTTTGAAGATCTGTTGAGCTGTCATATTCATTCAATACCACTAGAAGGTGCCCTTCTGTTGGAAGATAATTGTTTCTGTCTGAATTGCTGCTAAAAGCTAATTTTCCCCTGAAAACTGTGGTTCTGGCCAGTTGTTCACACAGAGTGTAATTGCAACAACCACCCCTGCCATATAACAGCAGGACCTTCCATGCTATAACCATTATAACAGCATGAAAATAACAGATCTGTTATCACTCATTCTCTGATAACTCCAAATCCCAGCTGAGCAGGACTCCAGTCAGTTTTGCTGGAAGCTGAGGCATGGAAACTGTGGTGGAGCTAATGGTTGTAAAGAGCCACAGTTTTTGTAAAGTTAGGAATCACAGAACCAGAGAATCGTTTAGGTTGGAAAAGACTTCTATGATCATCGAGTCCAACCATAAACCTAACACTGCCAGGTCCACCACATCCATTCCTGGAGTAACTTAGGGCAGAATGTGTCACTAGAGAGACATTTGCACACTAGTCTGAAGATGGAAGGAGAGTCCAACTTTAAAAAAAAGTCATGACAAACATACAAACACAAGTGTCTGATCTATACCAACTCCACACCCGCAGTATTGGGATATCAAACTCATCTAGAAATTCAAGGATCAGTAATCCATGTTTCATACACAACCATATATGAGCCTCAACCAAGCTCCAATTTAGTTTGATACCCAGAACAGCATTCTGATAACCTCTGGGGACATGCAGACTGCCTTGATAAGGTCTTCACACATGCATTATAGCCCTTACCTCTGAAGAGACAACTGATGCTTGCATTTGTTCTGGAATGTGCCCTAGCATGGCAAATAGAAACACAGCCTCAAGAGAAGTTTGCTTTTTTATCTGCAGCATAGGAGATGGAAATCTGTGTACATCCCTGAGAGAGCAGCATTCCTGGTTTACTCTTTGAATTTAGCTAAGTCATACTGAAGCAATCTCTAATTTAGATAACAATTGCTCCACCTTTGGCTGCCACAGAAAGGAGGCACAAGGGATATAAGCACAGCCTCAAAGCACTTCAAAGTAATCTACTCGGTATGTATTAAGAAGAACACCAAGTGAAGTGGTAGGCATGGAGAAAACTGTTTGGAAATCCTTTACATTTTCGCTTGCTGTATTGAAAGTGACACAAAATTCAATGTTGTGCTACGTTCTGAATTCCTCAGCTCAGGAAATCCACAGAAGTTTCATATAAAACACTAGTTTTCAGTTTCTCCTTCTTTTTCTATATCTCCAGCACATTACACTGTCAAGTGTAAATTAAGATCCACATTTTTGCTCACTTACATCAACGTGCACAGCTTAGCAAAAGAGCTAGGATGTTTGTGGGGTTTTGTTAATTAAAACTGGGATGTCTCAATTTTTATGCCTTTTCCTCAAGTAAGCTAAAATTAAATATCATTGCTACTGTGACTCTCTAGGAATGTCTTCTTCCATCCTGCCTCTTCTCTTTACTCTCTCACTGCCCTAATTATCATTTTCATTATTTGTTTAGCATGTTTGACTTTGGCTGAATCTTGCACAGATTTAGTTTCTTCTCTGCTTTAGTATTAAATGAAAGTGTGCTTCTTAGAAGACAGACATTGCATCAGTGTCCCAGAAATAGAAAACATTATTTAGTACATGCATAAGTGAGCCTAAAACCCCCTACGCAGCTGTCCACTTTAAGAGATCATACCCCAGTGTTGCAGACAAAAGATGAATTCAAGGCTCTGCTGCTACCAGACCTAGACGTTCAATCTGTCCCTGGGAGGCTCCTTTCCCACCTGAAAGCACCAGGGAGAGTGTGAAAAGACCCTGATGTTCCTGCCATCCCCTGGCAAGAACTACCAACTGGAGAATGGGGCACTGCTCCTTCTGATGAAAAAAGAAAGCAGAAACATCTGTTTTTCAGCATCTGAAATTAGGCTATGTGCCTCATACATCTCAGCAATCACATTTAGAAATACAGTGTTTCTGCCCTACCTGTGTCATAGAGAACAATCACTAATCCCTTCTCCTCCGAAGTCACTCTGGTTACTGAGTACATTTACAAATTCTTTTTATGTTTGCCATATGTGAAATATCTATAAGGAATGTATAAACAACAACTCTTATGTGCTAAATAGTTCTTAAATCCTGAGAATGTATTCGAAGTTTTTTGAAGTCCAGAACGTTGGGGCTTTCTTCATTTTGGAATTACAAAACAAAAAAAAAAATATATAAGTTTATAAGGCAGATTCACAGGCTGACTTGGAGTCCCAGCAGAATCACACAAAGAGAAATGTTGTCTTGTGTGCAAAGGACCTTCATGCCACTCTGACAGCCTAAGAGGGCCTTCAAAAGGACAAAGCATGACCAAGGAAATCATGCTCTCCTTGGGGACCTGCATCAGGCACATGGCGAGGTGATGTTCCACACTAACATCTTCTCCATCTCCTCATTGTATGGAATAAGGGTAGAAGAAATTTGCTCCTGCACTAGGTTCCACCTGCACTATGCCCATCAGGCTATGTCTACCAGGAATAAGCTCACTTCTATTTCTGGTAATTGGGGAATAGAGGCACATTATTCCTGTAAGTGGCAGGCATCATTCCAGAATCACTCCCTGTCTCAAATGGAAAGAAAAATCTGAAAGTCACGTCAAAAAGATCAAAAAGCAGATCTGACACATCAATATGAAGTAGCAATGAACTTATTTTTAGTTTTCAGTCTCTGGATGCTAAATATTCTCTAAAGCTTTCCCATTACAGAAAATATGACACACGTAGCTCTTCTCACATTCTCATGCAGCTGCTTGGGAATGGGATATGCACCTCCAGTAGAATCAAAACTTTTACTGAAGAGAGAATAATCCTTTTGTAGCTACTGCCTGTGCCTCTCCAGTTAAACTCTGTACCTTACTATCCAGGGACTGATTCCACAACTGAGGGTAAGAGCAGACAACAGCAGTCTTCTCACTGAGCGTGATGGGAGGAAGCAGTGAGATGTTATGGCTCTTCTAAAAATAAAACAGTAAAAGAAGAAATTAGGAGGTCACTTGGATGCTTTTTATATTTGAAAGGTCACTTGTGGGCTCCCTCATGAATGATGTAAAGTTTAAAATAAACTGGTATCTTAATTACTGGCAACATGGCAGAGCTGGAATCTGATGAGCCTGTACTCATTCAGTGGCTGGCTGCAAGCTTCTTCTTTTTACGTTTTGTTTTGGGTTTTTTGGTTGTTGGGGTTTTTTTGTTGAGGATTCTGGCCTTCAGAAATGCTTGCTCAGAGTCATTTGCATGCTATTATTAGCAAACTGCTAGATTGGCCCCTTGGCACACATTTTGTCGGACACAAATAATTTTGTTGTATTGCTTCAACATTTTACTGGAAACAAAAGAGGTGAATTGACTGTGAAACAATCACAGTAGACCTTGAATACCTTCAACAGCATTAACTTGATCACTGAACAGGCTCTTGAAGACAGTATTTTTCACCAGCTATCACATTAGTTCTTTTCTATTAGGCTGAAGTCATCAATGGAAAAGAAAAAGCAGGAACAAAGTGGCTGAGTATTAAGTGGCAGTTCCTACCGCAATGTAAGACACAGAGATGAGAAAAGGATATGCTCTATCAATCAGGTTAGAATTTTATGCAAGTATTGCCATACACCCATCACTAGTTTCTACAGATGGTGGTACAACTGTTCATACCACTACGATCAAACACAAACAGGAAACAATCTGGCTGAAAAACAACCATGCAAAAATCTTATCACATTTATGGGAGGGATTTTTTGCAAAACAAATCACAGTTGGTTCATTAGCTATTGGAAAAGCACCACTATGAGAGTGATATGCCAACACTAGCAGCAATACCACAGCCCAGATTTTGCACTAACGTGACCCCTAATGTATCAGGATACTAATTAATCATATATATACTATTGTGTGAATTTATCCTGCTGCCTGTCTAACAGATTCACTTTTTCTATCTAGTGCACCATCACCCTGACTAAATCCCAGTCTGCCTAGTTTTGTCTTGCAATCTGCATACATTCATTGCTTCAGCTGATACACACGTTAAATTTGAGCATAAAAGCAGACACTGAAGAGTCTGTTTATAATAGGTGTGCAACATCTTTTAGAGCCTTCCAGATAAGCTGTTTGACAAAGAGAGTAATGTTTTCAGACAGCAGGTCCTCAGCGGGTGTTTTGTTTGAAACTGTCTATCATGAAATTGCTCCCAGCATGGCACTACTGTCCATCAAAAAATCTTCAACATTAGTGTGTACCCACAGCTGTAGAATGACTATAGTGACTGTCTTACTTATTTACCCCAGTGTCTATAAAGCTCAGACTATCATTTCATTTTAAACAAACCCACATACTGTGAACATTTGTAAAAGAGCTACCCATTAAATTCAACATTTATTTAACAGCTCTAATGTGCTTGCAGTATTATGATGATTCCTGTTTTAAGAAATACAGCTTTAGTTCAATATATCTTGTTTACTGCAAATTTTATAAAATATTAAGTATTTGGTTTCCATCCACATCATATAGAAAGGAACTTATAAATCTCAGCACACTTACTGGCATTTGAATAAAATACAGTCTCTGCAAACAGGCTTTTAATTAGATTTTAATACATATTTACAATCACTTAGAATCAGAGAAATGGGCTGGAAGACACATGGATGTTTTGTAGTACATAAGTTTCTAAAAAGCAATATATCTAGTACGAAGCATAAACTAAGGATCGGTACACAAAGAAAACAGTCAATGAAAGGATGCTGGACTGAAAACCTTATTATTGCTTTCCAAGTATACTTGCCCATTTATGCATACCACTTGAAGTCTTTTCAAATGCAAGATTCTTTCAAATTTGCATGATAGATCACATTTATATACACTGATGCAAAACACACAGCCTGAACTTGGGATCAAAAAACCTCCCACTGAACTTAGAATTTGGGCCTGAAGTTGTAGTACAGAACTGCAATCGAGCAGGTGCCAATTAAAATATACACTTTCTACACTAAACACTGTGCTACTTCCCAGATGATGCCCCAGACCAATATGAAAAATGTGCAAAAGCATATTCAGGGATTTCTTTTAAGTCAGGATTTTAGATTTGAATGCACTTCCTAAATGCATAGTGTCATCAAACAGGTCAGCTTCTAAGCTCTTTCTGCTTTTAATAAAGCAGAAAATTAATCAAGAAATCTCTAAGTGAGAAGAAAGAAGTTACCACTTTCCCCTGCCTCAAGTAACACTCCCATACAGAACAAAAAAAACCCTCAGGGGTATATATCTTTATTTTTTTCACCAAATTTCTAATATTAATCTGTGACTTTTCATTTTCCATTGCAAAATAAAAAACATGGCAGAACACCATACCTAACCAAATAGAAGATATGCTTAGTGATCAATCAAAGGAATATAATGGATAACAGCTAAACCACAATTTTAAAATTTCATTTCTTCTGACCACATGCCATAAAGATATAAAGAATGTACTTGACAAGGGCTGTTTTCCTTGGAAATATTTGTCATGGGAGATGGTTATCAAATGAAGTAAGCTATTTCTTGCCTTAAGAGCAAGAAATGTAATTGTTTTCTATTCTTAAGTCATGAGCAGTGTCTTGAAGGATTCCCTGAAGAGGTTACTGTTCAAAGGTTGCAAAGAATATTATCAACAGAAAACCTCCCACTATGTCCTCTAGTCAAGATCTCTACTTCTCATCAATATAGTTTACCTACTCCCTTATCTCTCTGTAAACTCAGAGTGATGAAGCCTAAAAAATGTTTTCAGCACCGTTCTCCTTCCACTTTTAGGCACATAATATGCTTGAACTTATTTTAATTTTATAGTTCATGGCTATCAGACGGTGGCTGTCACGGGTGGTAAGCTGTATTATGACACAGTTCTAGCTACACTGTTTTTCTAGTTCATATGCAAACTCCGCAGTAAGAAACAGAAGACAAGGGACAAAAGAGCAGGAAAGGCATAGAGAAAGAAAATCCTTTTCATTCATCTTCATCTAAAGTGATATGTGCAGACTAATCCTTTTCAATTTCAATTTGCAGCCTACACTGTGAGCCAAGATCTGACAGGGGAAGATTGATGTTATTTAGTTCCCTGACTGCAGGAAGTTATACACAGGCCACAAGAAACAACCAGTCAAAATTGCCTCTCAAATAGAATTTAGCAGAGAAAAAAGAAAATACATGAGCAAGGATTAAAAAACAGAATGGTCCTAAGCAATTACACATTTAAAAAAATAGAAAAAAAATTACAGATGCAACAGCTACTTAAAAAGATGGAGTAGGGAAATAAAAAACAATAAAGGGGTGAATTCATGAAGTGCTTGATGCCAGAAGATTTAGAGGACATATTCAATGAGGATCTCAACAAATGGAGGGATTTCCAGGCAGAAGACATTAAAATAGAAGCAAATAACTAGCAGAAAATATTTCAGCATGGGCTGTATAAATCTTCTGGAGACACAGAGATACACTGAAGCTGTAAACCCACATCATCATCCCATTAAAGCAGTTGTTATCCACAGTAGCTAGTTTACAGAGAGCATGGCCACATCAGTCAGCAATACAGTCAGCTCTTCAGTCACACAGACTGCCATCTGCTCGCAGTGTATCATAAGCAACAGCAGATTTCCACTGACACACTGTGTGGGTGCAGTCCCACAGCACTTGAGCCAACACAAGGTATGGCTGCCATGGCCCCCAGCTGTCTTGGCTGCACAGTCCTTGGCTGTTTCATCAGCACTGGCACTCAAACAATCACATCAGTTCAAGGAGCGGCTGTAGATGACAGCAGAAGCAACTGGTTTTCCATGACATCGGCTGCCTGAGCCAGCTTGCTGCTCCGTCACATTAACAGCAGCACTGGCTCAGAGGAAGCACCAAAATCATGTGGCTGGAGTTACAGGGTGGGACTGTGACAGATCTACACTGGCTCAATTGCCTTAAAACTCAGTGTGCAGCAACTAGCCTCAAATCAGACTGTACCTATGCTCGCATCAGTTGTCCAGTCCACAACCACACATATCCATAAGCCAGAACTACCTTTGGAGGTAGGAATCCCTCACCTGTTAATTTCCTCTCAAAGCTGATTCCATCTTTGTGCTGCCAAAAACATCAGTATGGTCAGAGGTGTGATCGTCACAGAAATAAAAGACGGGTACTGCTAATATTGGTATGTTCCCTATCCTGTTTCACTGAGCAACTGCATAAATGCACGAAGCAGCAGACACTGAAGGCTGGGCAGACCTTCTTCTTCTGGCAGCAACACTGACTCAAGCCACTTTAAGATTTATGTTTAGGTAAATCCTATCTATGATATACACTTACAAATCCAGAAGGAATTATCATAATAACCTACCTAGACAGAAGTCTAGGTAGGTTATGTATTACCCTCTAGTCAGACAAACATATTCCCCAAAAGAAAAATTCATGTCTTGATGAAGTCACATCGTATAACAAGTTGTTCCACTTATTGTCTAGTCTTTCAGATATAAAAAACGTCCTGGCTATTTGCCACTTCCAAGCACTGGATCTTGGAATACATTTGCTGAACTGAAAGTTCTGTCCTTCAAATCAAATTTGAGAAAGTCACCCTCTAATCTTCCCTTTATCCTCCCTTGATCCTCTCTATCCTCTCACTATAGGGCTAATTTTCCAATTTTATCATCAGTTTCATTACTTTTCCTTAATCTTCTTCAATTTAACAAAATCATTCCTCAATTGTGGAAGCCAGAATTGAAAACACTATTGTGACAGTGCTTGTTCCAGGTAAAATGCCCTCTTAAGGGGAACTTTTTTACATTTGCCATTACATTATGGTAAAATGGCTGAATAGCCATCACAATGCTTAATTATCTTTCAGAATAAGTGCTTTAAGAGAAATCTGTATTAAAAGAAGTCTCCTCTTAATATGGCTTTGCTTGTTCATTCCTTGATGTAACAGCTTTACATCTGATTTAATGAACAATGGTGGCTCTCAGTAGAATGAGACAGACTACAGAAATGGCCTATTACTCATGTGCTTTGAGGTGTTTCAGTAACCATCCATCCTGCAGTCCTACCAGTATAAGAATATAGGAGTTGTCCATCTAGACTAGCAGTGACACACCTAGAATCAGACGTTTCAAAGAATTATGCAACTGGAAGAAGTGAAGAAATCTTTTCCATGATTTCTACTTATCTCTAAAACTCAGAGACAGCCTTGAGCCCTAAGATGCAACATTTTCTATATTTACATCTAAATTCTCAGTCTCAGGGTCATTCCCTTCGTTTCAGTCAGTCCATATGCACTCAGTTCCTCAGTTAAGTCACATCCTGTGTACAAAAGCATTTACTGTCATGTTTCTTTCTAGTGCCTTAGGTACTAAGGCAGAGAGAGGTTCTGCTTCTCTACAATTCCCATTTTCACATGGGAGTTCTTCAGCACAGCTCTGCTAATACTAACAACAGCCTCTGCTTCTTACTTACGTGACTTTTGACAAGACATGTAGTGTTGCTGCCCCAAGGAACAATGCCTTTTCTCCATATGGCTGAGAAAGCTACTAAGATGTAAAAATTTGTCTGAAGATGCAAAGGAGTATTTTTGTAACATGGCAAATTTTAAAATCACTGACCTCTCAAGTATTTAAAACATGTCAGCTTTCACTATTTTTATCCTTTTTTAACTGAAATTGTTGAGAATTATGCTCACAAAAGTAGACACAGAATTAATTTCCAGGAAGACATAAGCTTTGATATACTGAGTTCTATACAGCTCTAAACAGTAGAAACAATAATAGCAAAGCTTACAAAATTGCCATGAGTAAAAAGCTAAAATGGAAAGTCAGAAAGCCATTATCAGGAAGTCAGTAGGTGCATCGTGCAACTTACCAAACAGGCGCTGATGAAAGAGAAATTTCCCAGCTATCAGTCCTGTGAGAATGGCAAGCAGCCACAGAAACACCTTCAAAAATCTCCAGCCTCCTCCTTCAGGGTATTTATTCGTTACAAAGGAGAAACAATTACCAACAACAATAACATTGGCTTCTGTCTGACTGTGAGATACTGGGTCCTCAGCAAATATTAAGAAGTTAAAGAAGATCACTAAGTAAGCCACAACTAAGCGAGACCACGGGTGCTGGAAGTAGTAGCGGAAGTCTTTATCCATCCTCAGATACTGCAGAACTGGTTTTTGCCTGTATGTAAAGACACAAATGCAAAACGTTATATATGCACAGAATTCTCAGAGATCAGGAAAGACCTGCACATTACAAAAACCGAGTCACTGCAACCTTGTGGTCAGTAATTTTTAAGACTTTAGACTTGACTAACAATGAAAGTTTAAATCAAAAGATACTGTTAGATCTGCGTAGAGAAAAAACGTAATTTCTGCCCATTCCAGTGTAAAAACAACAAGCTTATATACATTATAGCACAGGATTTTCAGTATCAAATATACTATCATTTTCACGCCCCTCCATAACAGGGCATGAAAAGAATGGAATGGATATAAGAGCATGGCAGGCTACATGAAACTCAGAGTGCCTTTCCAGCCACATTCCAAAAAATACATCACAGATTTCACAAACATTCATGCTAAGCCTAAACTGAACCTTTCTCCTTATAGGCGAAGGATAGAACCAGCCCATAAGTTCAGTGAGGTCTTCTACTGGAAGCTTAAAAGCATACATCCCTGAATGATCAGAAATTTGTATTTATGTGTAGGAATATGTTGGAAAAGTTGCTATGAATAGATCTTGCAGGTCAGGCAAGTCTGTGTAAATGTTTCCACTGACTTCAGGGAGTACACCTATAGTTAAGCATATTTTCAAAACTGGAAAATAAGAGTGCCCTGAGCACAGACTGTTCTGTATGAATACAAAAACTGTATTTGAAACTTGCCTACTTAGGAAGTACTGTCATGGAAAAATGCAACTGAACATGGTCAACATTTCAGTTGTTTACCATTTGATTTCTTTTTTCTTTTATTCACAACCAATTAGTTGTTTCATCCTCTTGAAACACTTTGTATGCACAAAGATACAAGGCCTTTGTGTTGTGGAACACCGCAGTTATTCAAAGGACATGGAGTGTAGGAAGAAAAAAAAAAAGAGTATCTAGGAATATTGCTTGTTTATTGCAGCACCATGCTTGAAGGATACAGTGACAAATTTTCACAAATGTCATATGCTCTGCAGGAAAAAAACCAAAACCAACAAGCAAACCCCACAAATTGCAGCAAAATACCTAAAACTGCAATCAATTACTCATCGTTCTTGGATTTTTAAGAATCGCTTTGCAAACTTAGAAATGGCTTGAATTAGAATGTCTCCCTTTAGTTAGTCCTTCAAAATTATTTAACTCTATAATCTGATTTATATTTGTAAAATTACAAGGAATCCTGATACCTATTAAATGAAAAGGATGAAAGAACCTCTCAGGAATTAAGACAATGCACTCAGTTAGCAACAAACAGGAGTAATACACCACTGTGCACAAATTACATACGAAAAAGAAAAAAAATACATTACAGAGTTAAAAAGTTGGCACAAGGAAGTGCCAGTCCTTTGAAAACTTCATGAAAAAAGTGATTTAAAGCAAGAGTCATTGGCCTAAGAAAATACCTCTCTGAGGATATTAAACTGCCTTTTTTAGACCTATAAGGATGCCCAAAGCTATTTCTTATTCTCCTTTCTTCCTGCCACCGGTAAGAAAAGTTTTGGTATTTCCTTATGTGTACGAAGCGTCTTAAAGCCCGAACGGGGCTGGAAATAAACAACAGCATGTCCTGGTATTTTTGACAGCTGCCGGATACTCGAGAGTTCTCAGCCACCCAGCTGAAGACGAGGCTTCCTAGGAAGCGTTTCTAGCCTCAGAAGCCAGCCTGGGCAACAGCAGCAGCGTTAAATGGCTAATAACAAACCTGCTCCTAACGACCAACGCGAGCGCCCGCACCGCGCACCCACCGCAACCTGTGCAATGAATCCCCGGACCCCGCACAGACCCGCGGCCACATCACCCCGCACCGAGCATCCACCGCAAACTGTTCAATGAACCCATTTCCCCCG
>NW_008675560.1:0-879 GCF_000695815.1 Acanthisitta chloris
AAGAAAGAAAGAAAGAAAGGAAAAAAAATCATCACTGTATGTTACCCTTGAGCAGTCTTTGGAGGAAATCAGGCTGCTTTTCCCGACTCCCTCCCTCGCTCGCTCCAGCCGAGCCGCTCCGCCCGGCAGGGCTCAGCCCCGGCGGGCACGGCTGGCCCACACAAACCGCAGCCGCGGCTTCCCGAGCAACGTTCTGCTGAGATCCTTCACCTCCTCGGGGCTGCCCACCCTCTCGTAGCCCAGCAGGGCCATGGGCTGGTGGCAATACTCCTCCACCTGCTTGATCTGCTGGTAGCTGAGCGCAGTCCTCCAGGCGCTCAGCGCCTGGGTGGCGTTCCTGGCCGACACCACGAAGGGCTTAGAGGAATAACCGGGGCCGCTGGTCATATTGAGGGCGAACTTCTCCATCTCGGGGCTGACGGAGAGGTTGACAAAGCCGTACACCTGCCGCAGGGTCTTGATGGGCTCGACCACCAGGTCCTCGTAGCGCACAGCCATGTAGTTGCCCCGCAGCCAGTCGGGCGAGCGCAGAGCTGTCTGCAGCGTCTTGGCCATGCTGCTGCAGATCACCTCCATGGCACCCAGCGCGTGGTAGTCCGAGCCACCACCACCACCCTCCTTCTTGCCCAGTTTGTGGCCCGCGTCGAGGAAGGGCATGCGGTGGATGTGCGGGTCCCGGCTCCGCACCACCTGCAGGCTCTCCCGGATCAGGCCGTGTCGCGATTTGATGCGGGAGCTGGCGACAGCGCGGGGATCCCGCACCAGGTGGATGACTTTGAGGTCCAGGCTGGGGTCCCGCACGAGAGGGGCGAGGACACCGAGGTCAAAGACGCGGACACCCTTGATGACCAGCGTGCGGTACTTGTGGCATTCCTCCTG
>NW_008675560.1:901-1646 GCF_000695815.1 Acanthisitta chloris
ACACACCCGATCATCCACCATACCCACCACCTCCTTGCGGTAAGCCGGGCAAAGCGGCGACGAGCAGATGACCTTGTTGGTAGCAGCGCCGAAAATCCCCAGCGTGGTAAGATTCTCCCCAGCCCCCGCCGTGCTGTAAAGCTGAAAAACGGAAAGATCGCAGCGATACAACGAGCTCAGCATATCTCGAGCCGCTCCTTGCAGCGACACAGCATCCCCTGGGTATAGCTTCTGCCAGACGTGCCACACCGGCTCGTAGAGGAAAAAAACCTCCGGATTCTGATTGAAAAGCTCCCCGAAAAAAGACGAACCCGAGCGCCAGGTGGTGAAAACATAAACCAGTTGTCTCCTAGTGCCCGAGGGGCCACGGCTGGCGGGTGGTGTTGGAGGAAGGTGACGGAGAGAGGTTGCGGGAGGTTCCCCGCACCGTCTTGGCTCTTTTCGCCACTTATACTCCAGCAGGTTGAGCGCGGCCAGCAACAACAGCAAAGCGTAGCCTAGGCACAACGCCAGCGCTTTCCGTCGGCACAATTTCATGCTGAGCACCGACAAGAGCGGCGAAATTAATTGTTGCTTAACGTTCTGGTACCCAGGGGACAGCGGCGGGCAGTAGGGCACGCCGTGTCCCGCCCGGTTCTTCGTGCCCGGTCTGCATGGCGTAAATGATGATGCTTTACTTAGCACCGACGGTACTGAATTTCTCCCGCATCGACATCACAGCAGCAGCAGCTCCCGGTGGTATCGC
>NW_008675561.1:0-231 GCF_000695815.1 Acanthisitta chloris
GATGCCCCAACCCCCCCGGAGCTGCCCCCACCTCGTCCTCGGTGAGCTCCCCGGCGCGTTTGGTCAGGTCGATGTCAGCCTTGCGCAGCACCACGTGGGCATAGCGGCGCCCCACGCCCTGGGAGGGGCACGGGTCACTCGGGGGGCACTCGGGGGTCACTCTGGGGGTCACTCGGGGTCCCCAGGTGCCCCCCGAGGTCACTCACCTTGATGGCCGTGATGGCGAAGGCG
>NW_008675562.1:0-30352 GCF_000695815.1 Acanthisitta chloris
ACCTGCGGGCGAGGGAACGGGTCCCACCGCCGCTGACGCCTTTCTCCGCAGATGCTGAGGCTGCACCTGCCCGACCCGCCGGTGGACAGCGAGGAGGACGAGGAGGACGATGAGGCGGCGACAGGCGCCGCAGCTCAGAGCAGCCGCAGCTCCATCCCCATGGATGCAGGTAACGGTGTCTCCGGCGGGGCTCTCCCGCGAGTCAACCGCAGTCTGACTCCCTCTCTGTTCCCAGAGCATGTGGAGCTGGTGAAGAGGACGATGGCCAGCGTGAAGCTGCCCACACTGGGCATCCCCGCCTGGGCTAGCCAGATCTCGGAGGACCAGTGGAAGGACGTGGTGCAGCGTACGCTGCAGGCTCGGCAGAAAAACCTGACCCCCCGCCCGGCCCGATTCGAAGTGAGGCCCGAGCTGCAGCGCAGGGACGGCTAACCCCAGCCCTCCCTCCACCATGCAGGCACGGCAAAGCAGGCACTCGCTGCCTCCCAGCCGGGTGGTGACAGGACTTGCCAGTATCGACCTTTCAGTTTTTCCCACTGACACTGTCTGAATTCCCTTCCCACTCCTCTTTCCTGGTTCTGGCTGGTGTGTAAGTCAATGTGATGTCCTTGTGTTGGCGTCCTCTGCCTCTGAGGAGCCCGACTGGTTTCCATACCTGCGTGCATGTGGGGCAAGGGGGCTTGGCTGGCTTTGCCCAAATCCTCTCGGGACAAACACTGGACTTGTCCCCCTGCTGACAGTACTGGAGAAGTCCCTCTCCAGGCTAGGGCCTCTCCTCTCAGGACAGGGGCTGTGTGTTGGAATAGCAGGAGGTAGAGCCGGATGTGTCATTCCAAGAGACTGGTTTTATTTAGTTCTGTACATACAGGGACATCTGTACAAAATCCAACACTTTCATACTATGTAATGCTCTACTGAAAATAAAGTACACCATATGTACATATGAACTGTAAGCAGCTTAATACTTGTGTCCAGGGGGTGAATGCAGTAGTTTTGCTTGTTCCCTTGGGAGGAGGGAGCCAGGTGAAGTGGAAGAGGCAGCTCCAGTTCTGTCCATTTGGCTGATGTGGGGAAAGGCGTAGGCAGAAATGAGCAGCACTAATGCTAGAAACCAAGTATTGAGCAAGGGGCAGCTGTAGCATGGCAGATGCAGTTCTGCCTATGAGCAGTACATGTGGCAGAGAGGGTGAGCAAACCCCCCATCTCACATGGTCCCCTTCTAAGGTGTCCAGGACACTGGAATGAATAGGCAGCAAACTAAGGGTGATGTGAAGCTACTAAGCCTAAGTTCCCTGACCCAGAACAAGACACACAAAGCTGTGGAAACATCAAAGCCATACAGCACGTAGTCATGATGCTTTACAGTCCTGCCCCTGCACATGGCACAACCCCAGCAGCTCAGGGGCTGCCAGCAGACAGACCATCTGAAGGACAGTGCCAGCCCCTGCGCGCCACAAGCCTCTGTCCCTTCCACAGGCAGAGCAGCCTGCAGCAGGAAAAGCAGCCACTGGCCCAGCAGCAAGCAGGCTTGAGTGATGGCACACATGCTGTAGCACTCTAAAAATGAGGTGGTGGCTTATAGCACAATGCTAAGCAACCAGCTGGAAAGCCTGTACTGCAACAGGAAAAAAGCATCCTGTCCAGCCTGAGCCCAGCAGCCCTCGGCTCCGGTGTGCCATCCAGCATCACCCAGCGCATGTCTACATGCTGTGCCAGGCATGAGGTAACTGATTGGCAGCTGATCATGAGCTTGGACTAATGTTCAAAATAAGCAATAACCTCCCTGAGGTGTTTCTTAAGTCTCCTGACAAACTGGCCCGTTGTGTGACGCGGGGTGGGGAGGTCACCCCTACGTGACTGGGGGTGACCTCGCACAAGTGCTTGCCAGCTGCTCCTAAGAGATGGTGGCGTGCCTCGTGAGGGCTGGGCTGAGAGAGCTACACGGGGCAGGGATGCAGGATACACAGGGAAAAACAGCTTACTTGGGGTTGGAGGAAATATGTGCTGCACACCAGCAGCAAGATTAGACGGGATGACCCTCTGACCTGGGAATGGTTTACTGGTGAGGAGAAGCAGATACACCACGACCTTTACAACATCCCATGACACTGCAAAGCAGTGTCAGGCTAGCACTGACCCTGTAAGCTCCCTGCACTAATGCAAACCCACTTAAGCTTATGTGTTAAGAAAGCAGGTGCAGCAAGAAAAAAGCAAGGAGGACTCCCTTCTCAAACACAAGCCAGCCTCTGAGGTGGCACCTTGGCCTGGCACTGAATCTGCACCACAAAAAGTAGGGGAGAAAGCTGGATCACAGTAGCACCCAAGTGCTGCACAAGCCCCTGGGCTATGAGCAAATGTGCTCTAAATGCTAAGTTAGCACAAGTCTCTGACACACCATGTGATAACTAACGAGGGCCTCTGCCCACAGCAGGTGCCAAAGTAACAGGGCAAGGTGAACTTTGCTTAGAGCACCCATGGAAGCAATTCAGCAGTAGCACTTAACCATTGATCATAACAAGGAGAGCCACGCCCTGTAAGGTGTATCCATTGCTTCCACTAGCTTGTGAAAATGACTTTAGCAGCACAAGCTACCTAGAAACCCAGGGCTAAGAATGGGATACAGAGACAAAGGGAGAGGTGCAGGAGAATTTTAATTGAGCTGGTAGAGGAGGAAAGCAGAAGTCAGTGGCTGACACCTGCTACAAAGCAGGAAGTTAATTCTGGGCCCACAATTAACCCCAGAGATTAGTATGGAGATGAGTCAGCACAGACCACAAACAGCTGAAGGAATTCACTTTCCCACAAGAGAGCTTCTAAGGATGCTCTAAAGGGAGGTCTGCAATAGTATGTAGTGCTTGCATCCAGCTTTACTGGGGATGGCAAAGCACTGAACCCCCACTCCACTGACAGGAATAGAACAAAGGGCGTGGAGAAAAAGAAAGGTGGAAGCAAACATCTCCTCTGCTGTACGTAAGACTCTTCAGCTTTGGAGCTGCACACCAAGGCAAGGTGAAGAGGCAGAAAAGCCTCTACAAACTCTGCTCCTGCCCCAAGCTCAGCCTGACCTCTGAGTGCCACAGGGCTCGGCTGCACAGGCAGCTCGGGGACAGGCATGGTGGAGATGGGCACTTGGGGCTTGTAGCAGCACACTGAGCCACAGGTGGCAGTCTCTGGCCAACACAGAACCTGAGCCAGGCTCTGGTTTTCAGGCAGACTGAGAAGGGGGTGGCAGCTGGCAGTGAAGCAAGTCCTGCCTGGACCGATACAATCCGAGGTCAGGCAGACTTCCTTCACTGCATGCACAGCCAAGGTGGAAAAGCAGGAGGATGGAGGAAAAGCAGGAGGACATGACAGTGGTGAGATACAAGTTATAACGTAAAATCAGATCTACGCTGGAGGTATGCAGATGGAGTGGAGGACAGGCACAGCTCACCATGTTCATTCCTTACTTATACATGAGAACCAAGTGCATATCTGTGACTCCTGGAGGAAAGGGATGGGGCAGAGCTTCCCAAGCCAGCTCCTGAGCCCGTCAGAGAGCCTCCTGGCTTGAGGTGAGGAACTCTTCTGCTCTCTTGTGGGCCTCCAGGGCTTTTATAGTGTAGACGTCCTGCGGAAGCTCAGATTTCCGGCGGAGCAAAACTTTGTCCTTCTTAATGTCTTTCAGCATCTACAGACAAACCAAAGGAGTCGGGGATCAGCAGCAAAACCCTTCACCCCTTCAGCCTCTGACTCCAACTACTCTAAGATACGCTGGGTAGCACTGCAGCATGCCGCAGAACAGACTGAGAGCCAAATACAGACCAAAAGGACACATAAAAGTCCCACCTGCACTTTTTCCAGAGTGGGAAGGTGAGATAAACTCCACTCTTAAGACTACCAATTGATTTCTTAATGACTGGGGATGAGGGTTGGGGCATTTACCCTCAGAGCACTTGGAAAGAGTTCTGGCTGCTGGACCCTGAACTGGCTATGCTGATGTCCTGGCTGAGAGTAACTGTGGAAGGGCTCTAGTCACCTACATACCTGCACAGCCTCTGTCTCCACTGTTTTCTTCAGTAGCTGTATATCCTCTGCAGTTGGGGTCTCTGTTTCCATACAGCAGACAGAAGGCAAGGGTAGAGGTGCATAATACATGGGGTACTGCAGACAACACAGAGAACTGGAGTCAACATGCCATTCAACACAAAGCCTTTTCCCCCAGCATCCTAACATAGCAGGTCGCACTTCTTCCAGCCACTCTCTCTGGCCCCTGCAAAGGTAGCAGTAGGTAGACTAGACAGGAAAGGAGCATCCTCTCTTTCCTGTGCCCTCTGAGTCACAGTACACTGCATGTGCAGCCACAGCTGAGAGCACCGTCCATAAACACATACACGCTCTCTATAAGACATTACTCAGAGGCATTGCTACAGAGGGCCAGGCTGGTAAAGCACTGCCAACATCCCCCAGACACTGGGTTTTGGCTGGGACAGACCACCACTGCAGCAGTGTGCACAGGTCTGAGATCAAGTGCTAGAGACTGCTCTCATGGACTGAGGAAGCAAGTCAAGACCCTCAGTACATTCTTGTCTCATTCATCGTAGATCCTGCTGTTACCCACCTGGGGGTTCAGCCGGGCCAGCTCCTCTATTTTCTGCCACATTTCTTCTCGTTCCTTCATCCTGAACCTTCCCCTGAAGAGAGAGAGAGAGAGAGAGAGAGAGAGAGAGAGAGAGAGAGAGAGAGAGAGAGAGCAAGTATGAACTCCTGGGGAAAGTGCAGATTTCACCCACAGGAACACAAAAGCAAGAGACAGCAGAAAAGTGCAGGTAAGGGATAAAGAGCCACCCTGTTCTTCAGAGACCCCTAATTCTACCTGCAGGTCACACAACACAAGAAGGGGGACACACTGCAACTAGCACAAGGTAGGCAGGCACACTTCTTGCTCACCTCAGAACACAGGGTGGCAACAGTGGACTGCACAGGTACTTTTTCCCTGGCTTTATGCCGCAGGAGTGGATCCAAGTGTCTGGTTTCTGGGGTAAAGCAATGACACCAGTCTGCATGTCAAACACACATTTTCTTGGTGCCTCACAGATGCAGAGCGACAAACTGACATTTCCAATAGTGCCAGGGTTCCACTGCCCTCTATTCCCTCTCTCTCTAGCCATAACACACCAGACAGCTGCCCAAACCCCCAGGCACAGCTCTTGAACTTGGCACAGCACACATTTTAAGTGACTGTTTGACAGGGCCACTTATAAAGCCTAGGGTAGTGAATGTTCCCCACAAACAGAAGTGAGCATCCACCATCCCTTGTTATTCTCTTCCATATTTTAAACATCTAAACTAAAATTTCTGCTTTATTTCTGATTTTAACCCATCTTTCATCCCAGATACTGGTCTCTCTACTGCCCTATCCATGCTAAGGAAGTTCTTATACTCCATAGTCACATCACACTCTTGAAATTCATGCAAGAAAGAAGGCTAAAAATGAGAATGAAGCTGCCAAAGTTTCAAGCAGCGTGTTACTCAATGAGAGAACAGACAGTCAAACCCCCCCCCAGCCAACCCCAGAACACCCTAAAAAAATAACCCACACTTGATTTTTTGACAGAGCTCTGGATATCTCTGCAGGAGACTGTGACCAGGAGTTCTGCTCTAGCCCTTTCCTGCCTCATCCCCAGTTTCTCCAGAATCCTCTTTTATGTCTGGTAAATGGAAACACACTACTCCTATCTTGCCACTGGACATGTAGACCAATATGTCTGTCCACAAAGGCCCTCACATTATGAAGGTTACTGCCTTCCTAATGTTTACTTTGCTGGTATTGTGTCTACCACAATGCCCTGTAAGGGTGTAACAGAGCTCATCACATCACTGGTCTGGCACACAGTGAGCCCAGGGCACTCATCCTGTCATTCAGCTCCATGCATCTCTAGCACTAACTCTTTCCTTTCCGATCACCAAAGCAGTCCAAACAGCATCAGGGAAACTCTCCATTCCTCATCACACTTCAAGATCCACCAGTTTACCCATCATGTACTCAGCTGATGCTGCAAAAGACCACCTTGCAAAGAGAACACCTAGTCTGACTAAGAGCAGTGCTTCCAAAAATCTGCAAGCTTCACACCTGTGATCACTCCTTTCAGCCAAACAAGCATTTCTTAAGAGTGAGACCAAGTTTCATCTTTATTTGGATGCCACATTGACTTACCTGTAATATTACAGCTGCCCAACATGCTTCTACAGGAGACTCCTCCCAGTCTCATCAATCAGCCTGGCTTTACCTCCTACACTAGGCCATATCCATTACAGTTTATCTGAAAGTGTCACCCAACCACGTGGGTCCTTGGAGAATCCTACCCTTCTAACCACCAATGTTTTCCAGGACAGCACTGAGTGCCCAGCATCCCCAGCCCTGCTTTCTAGCTGATGTGCACCCTTCATTGACCCCCATTACTAGCAGTATGAGAAAGTCACTACCAGGATATTTGGAAAAGAAGACCTATACTGGGAGGTATCTTTTCCTAACTGATGCTGTGGCCTCTGCTGAAGGTAGCTGCTACCTGAGAGATGTCGAGTGTCAGGGTGGCCCCAGGGCACCCAAGGCAGTGTTGAAGGTTCTCACAGTTTTTACAGAAGGGCATATTCAGGAGGTATCTATCTGCCCCAACCTCCTTACTGGTTTTCTAGAGGGTTCTTATAATTCAAACAGCTTCAAGACGTCTGGGGAGATTAGTAAGGCACAGTCAGTCCATCTGCACTGAGCAGTAGAGAGCCTCCCCACATGTCCCTGGAGAGTCTGTCCCTCCATGACCAGTCCTCTGGCTTCAGCTGCACAGCCAGGAGAGCAGCAGTGACAGACCTGAGCTGGCATGTCACTTGTAGGCATGTTAACTAATTAAAAACATGGCTAAGCCATAAGCAAGCCTCTCAACATCTGGTTGCAGCCTAACAGTGAACCTACAAGCTCTCTCCTTTTCCCCATTTCCTGTTTGCTGGGATTGTTTGCACATGCAGTCCTTCCTACATGTGCTGTTTTCTAGTTTACAGCACAAGGTCTCTAGTGGTTCATTGGGAAAACGCTCCAGAGGTCTCTCTTCCTTTTTCTCTCCATGCTAAAGAAGTTGCAGTGTTCCACACTTGTCAGTCTCACTGCTCAAGTAAACCCAAGTTTCTAATCCATCCATCTTCCCAAGTGCCTGCTCTTTTCCCTCAACACTGTCCTGTCCACATCCAGATCCTTACCCAGCAAACTCTGATCTCCTCACTTCTCCACCTCTAATTTGTTCCCTTTACCTTACCCTTCTCTACTATCCATTGACATTAAGAATAACACTACCACTACTACTTCCCAACTTGGCTCTTCACTATACCTCTGCCTACAGTTTCTACCTCCTTTCTGCCTACAAGCTGTTCTTCCCCTCCAGCATGCTGTCCTACCCCAATCCCTCCTGCCACAGATTTCCTTTTCTAGTTGTTTCCCAGTCTGTCCCTAAACAGGTTCTCTCCCAGCTGTAGCATCCCTTTGGACCAGGAACCTTCCACACTTCTCAAGCCAGAAACAGCTGCTAATGCTGTGCCAGTGACAGTGGAGTCGATACCTCTTGTTCTCACCCTCCTTAGCTGGGTCCCTGTGGCAGGAAATCCAACTTAGGCGAAGAATTGTATCATGCTCACCAAAGTAAACTCGTCTCAGATTCTGCTGCTGGAAGACATTTTCACATCCTGCACATCAAGCTTTCAATTGACATTTTACCAAATTTTGGTTATCTAGGACAGCAAAAGGTATATCCTTGATAAAAACCTAACTCAAGTTTTGCTGAAGCCTCTGTAGGTACAGATGCACTAGAGGAAAAATAATTATGAACAGAAACAGTGCAGGTCTACCTATTCATTTCTTGGATAGCTCTGAGCTGCTTTGTTGAGCTTTTCCAGAATAATCCTCCATCAGCCACACACTAGGCTGGGAACAGTCAGCCTCAGCAGGTCAGCATGGGTAGAAGCTAAAGAGATAGAAAAAGCTCCTGATGGACACACCTGGTAGATCTTGTAGGAAATGTGCTATCACTGTAACTTAAAATATATGTGCTGATATCTATGGGCTTCGCAAATGCCCTAGAGTGGGAAAAAATCTTGCTTGTCCCAATTTAGATGTTAACAAAACCTGAATTTCTCCATAAGCAGGTTACCCATCCCAAGCTCTGATTCATGTATCAACTTTGTTATTTACTATTATTTCACGAAACAATGGAATGTACCCCAGAGCTCCCTACTGCTAGCAGGGATAAGCCCTGCTCTCCCCAGCAGCAGCCCTGGCTCGTTCAGGAATGAGAAGCACTATTTTGTGTCACTAAGTCAAAAAATAGATCCTTGAAAAAAACCAAAAACACTGAAGTTTTCTTCTGGCTTACTGGACTGATTCAGCTCACCAAGGCAAGCCATACAAGCACGAAAACCAGCACAAGGAAGCAGAAAAAGTGGAGCTCTTTCCTCTTTACAGTATCATGGCACAGGTACTTGCTGAGCTCAGATTTTATCCCCATCATGTGCTCTTTGAAATTGCAGGAACCATTCCATCTTCATCAGTGGAAAATTGAAAGCATCTTGTGGCATGAAAGATGCATTACTCCCACTGCAGAAAAGGCCTTTAGAAAAGTCTTTCTAAAACAGCAGGATTCCACTGGCATGACTAGACATTTATGAACTGGTAAATATTTCCAAGGCAGAGCATTAGCATCTCTGCAAAGCTGAGTATCCTCTACATTGCAATCTATTTCCTCATGACTCAGCAAACTGTTACCCTTTTCTAAGCTACCTGCTATCAGCAGGACGGATTTTTATCAGGGCACACATTTTACCTCTTCTCATCCCTACTCATAGTTATTGCTGAGGAATCCTACTTTTTTACAAAATTATTTGTACGACCTTTCCATTTCGCCTCTGCTTATTGGTATCTACCAGCTGTTACTGTACCCCAAGGAGACTTCAGGACAAGCTCCAGTTACTCAGATAAAACCTCTTACTCACTTCTGCTTCTCTGCCTTGGCACACATTTTACCTCTTCTCATCCCTACTCATAGTTATTGCTGAGGAATCCTACTTTTTTACAAAATTATTTGTACGACCTTTCCATTTCGCCTCTGCTTATTGGTATCTACCAGCTGTTACTGTACCCCAAGGAGACTTCAGGACAAGCTCCAGTTACTCAGATAAAACCTCTTACTCACTTCTGCTTCTCTGCCTTGTATTGCTGCGTGCAGTCATCAAAAAGCTTTTGGTTCATCTCCATGAAGAGCTTCAATGCATTGTAGATCAGCCCATGGATTGTCCTGCAAAGAAACGAGGAAAGGAGAACAAGTCATTGTGCGCAGGTTCTTTTCTCTGAGTTAGCACCAGCAGCAGAGAGAAGAGGTAATAGCAGCAATAACTCATACTACAGCGATGTGACACAAGATTTTCATGCAGTCCCAACTCTTATCATGGGAAAATCCCTTCCAAAAGCACAAGCAGAAACTATGCCACAGGGAGAAAGAGATGAATAAAGAGAAGACCACTGGGACATGTCTGCTCTACTGTGGTCAAACTAATGAGTGCAAAAATACACATTCACATGTTAATTTCTTGTATTTAGGAGTGGGAAAGGAAGGACACTAGGGACCTGTCCAGAGCTGTTCTCAAGGGGGCTTTAATGCCTCCCACAGTTCATCCCACATATACACACTGACTTTTTTAATACTGGTCATGAGCTTTGTCACTGAGCTGCCCAAAACACAGGCAGGCAGCAGCCCTGTAGAGATGGGAACTAGCATAAAGAATACCACAGAAGAAAAGTTGACTTTGTGCCAGCAATTTATGGCTAGGTTGCATTGTATGTGAGCCTCTCTATGGGACAAAGACTCTCCTGGGGAATAAAAACAAGAGTTGAAGCTGCCTCTGAAATACCTGATGCGGAGGCAAAAGTTGAGACTCAGTAGATTGAGCTCTGTGCCTCTGCCAGCTCTACAAATGGAACAAGAAAGAGAGATACAGCCCTGTTGGACTTACGCAGGCTGTCTTCCCAAACAGACAAGCTATGGGAAGGAAAAGCAGCATCTGAGGTACTCAACCTGCCCTGAGAAGATGTGGCTAGTGCTAAAACAAAGACAGGAGAAATCAGAGGAAAATACCTTCAGAAGTTCTGCTACACCACTGGGAAGCAGATAAGAAAAATAGACAAAAACAGCAGAATCATGAATCTTGACTGCTGCAAGGACACAGAACTGGTGAAGGGCTTCAGACAAGAACATAAAGTCCTTTTCTGAACTCCGATCAGGTGGGGCAGCAACACTGAATGAAAGTGTGCCTGCACACATCTGTGCACACACATCGTAGGTGTGTGTGCATGTATGCACCTGTCTGTACACGTGTGCCTGTTGGTGTCTCTGGGTGTTTGTGTGTATTTTGGTCTGAGCATCTGTGTCTATGCCAGGCCTTACAGCACCCTTGACTGGTGGCTCCAGTTCACACTTCCTGATAGAATGAAGAGAAGGAAGCAATCAAACAGCAGATCAGTGGGGAGCTTTCTGCAAACAAGCTCCCCCTCACAGCCCTCTTTGCTACCACAGTATAGTCCTAAGCTCTGGACATGCCCAGCCTCCATAGAATGAATTATTTTGCTTTTTTCCACCCTCTAGAAGAGAGGAAGATAATGATTTTTTTTGGTCTTCTTGTGGTTTTGCTGGAAGACTTGGGTGTCTCTGCTGTGGACCAAGTATTTTTATCAGGGTATTTTTAAATGCACATCTTTTTAAAAGAACCATAAAGCAGAGAAGTATCTAGGAATCAGACACAGGGGGCATATTTGACATGGACAGCTACCTGGTTAATTCTGCTTTCTCCACTCTTCCCGTACTCAAGGAGTCAGGCACTGCATTAGCCAAGGTCTCTGGTCATGGAGAACATATGGGTGGACCACTAACTAAACAAGCAGCCAGAAGTCAGCTGGAAAACCTACTGAAACCTCTGAGAGACCAGTAGCATTAGTGACAGGCAGGTATCAACTCTGGGTAGCCTCAATGGCCCCAAGGCAGGTAATTGCAGGTGCCTGACCCCTTGCAGAAGCAGGTCACTGTGGTTTGCTGTGGCACTTTTCCATCCTGACACTACTAATGACCTTTCTGGCACAGCACATGGTGCCACTGAGCACCATGCATCATTGCACTGTAGCAGCATGCCCCAGGATCACTGGTGGGTCAAGCATTCCACCATGCATAGGGTGTGTGGGATGACCTACTTGTTCCAGTGACTCTTGGAGTTCTTGTAGAGCGCTGGAAACATGATCGGGAGAATTTTGGCTGCATTATCGCTGATCAGGCTCATAATATATTCATTGTTCCAATAGTACAATGCTCGCTCTGCCACCTGCAGTGGGAGAGAAAGTTATTCTTGTAGAGGCTCCTTCCAGTGATACCTGTGGTGTACAGGGACACCACCACCCAGCCGAGGAGCCCACACGCCTCCCCACAGGGCAGGCAGCAGGGCTGACCTTCAACAACTTCTACAAGGCCATTCATCCCTGCTGCCTAGCCTTCCTTGCCTTAACCTCTGCCAGATACTTCTCACTTTCCTGGGGAAAATCTCATGTTCTTGAATAGACAAGCTTACTGTCAATCCACTGATGAATCCCAATACCCTTTACAAAACACTTGAGGACAGTAATGTCATCTACTCCAGGTCCCAGCTCAGACTAGCTCCAAGTCTCCTTCGTTTCTTCAGACTGTCCTCTACAAAATTCCCTTCCTCCCTGGCCTTCCCCACAACAGAGCCTCTTGGGACTTTGAAGCATGCTTCAGTCCCCAGTCGCACAATTCAACAGGCTGATTTACTAAGGGTGAAAACATGGACAATCTTGGGGCAGCCATCCTGTTCTAACAAGACAAACAAGTCTACCAAGTTTCTACATAGTGACAGCCTCAACCACAGTTCTCCATATTTACCACAAATCTGGGCATTGCAGGCTAATTTCTGCATTTAGTGCTAGCTCAAGAATGGCTTAGAAACCTAGGAAGAGAGATATCCAGACTCAGTTTTGTATTTCAAACGATGGAGAACTTGCAATATCCCCTTAACATACTGTTCCATATGAGTAAATGAAGTGAAACTCCCCTCATGTTCACTTACCTAGCTTTTGTTTTTCCAGATCTTGTTAAGCCTTTGCCTGCTGGATTAACATACAATCCACTCAGAGAAAACTCACTCACACCAAGGTGTTCAGACTTACCAAGAAGTCAATTCCTAATTTTGCTCTCAGACAAGCTACAGAGACAGAGACTGTTCAGCCTGACCATATGGGACAGACACTTCCAGGGTTAATTTTCTTAGGCTGCAAAGTGTTTGCACCTTCTCCAGGTCTTTCAGGCTTGTTTTTCAAAGAGCCTGGCAGCAGTTGAAGGCTGCTATCAAGCACAGGATGTCTCTCCTCCAGCCTTTATCCTACTTTATTCAAGCTCCTTAGTTCCCTCTGGTAGCTCCCTCCATGCCCAAAGGTCACATTAGTCCTTTGGTTCCCATCAGGAATCCATGTCCAGCTGGTTTCCGTCATGCTCCCCCAGTCCTTTACAAGAAACAGTACATTAGTCCTTCCCATCACCACACCAGGAATCCATGTCCAGCTGGTTTCCGTCATGCTCCCCCAGTCCTTTACAAGAAACAGTGACCTTCTACATCTGTGTGACCTAGACTGACCTTATTTTTGGCTTGTACACACAAGACTTTGTACCTCTCTATAACAAAAGACAGATTGAAGTCAGTCTGCCTCATTGTGCAGTCACACTCACTCTGGAAGATGGCCACACCAGGAATCCATGTCCAGCTGGTTTCCGTCATGCTCCCCCAGTCCTTTACAAGAAACAGTGACCTTCTACATCTGTGTGACCTAGACTGACCTTATTTTTGGCTTGTACACACAAGACTTTGTACCTCTCTATAACAAAAGACAGATTGAAGTCAGTCTGCCTCATTGTGCAGTCACACTCACTCTGGAAGATGGCTATGCCACTATTTATTTAACACCTCATTCATACCTGGGTTAGCCACATGCTTCACCAGCAAGCTATCTTCTTCCTGGACACTCTTCATGATAATCTAGAACAGTGAGCCAAGAACACCTGCTAGGAGCTACTAGCAGGTCCTACCACCCTGTACATTTTAACACTACCATCCACAGAGATTGTTTTAGCCAGGCACTACAGCCAGCTTCCCCTCAGGGAGAACAAGGAAGAAGCAGATTCCAGCACTTTTTCAGTATACCTCACTCTCTAACACCTCTGCCAGAATAAAATAAAGTACCTTCTCTGCACACTGTCTCTTTGGTTGGCCTACATCCAACACTGCAGCCAGCTTGATTTTCTGCGACAGGGTGGATGTCCTCTATCTTTGCTAGCCGAAACAGAAGGTGTCAGAGCACTTGTGCTACACCACCAGCCTGCTGCAAAACATGGTGCTGAATAGCACAGAGCAGCACGAGGGGCTCCACCAATCCACTTTGTTTGCTCCTTGGATGACCTGCTGTGTGGTTGTGGTGAGTATTCTCACTGCTTCCCACCACACATTACCCTAATACTCACCCTGGTTACACCTCCATGTGCCACTGATCTACAAAGCTGTGGTGTCACCCTCACATGTGAAGTGGGTTACAAGTCAGTGCCCTATTCCCTCCCTGAGCTGCAACCCACCTGGAAGTGTGGGCTGGAGACACACTTGGCCAACTGCCTGAACAAGGGCTCCATAACTTTCACAAACTCAGATGGCTCAATCACGTCCAGGATCTCCTCCAGCTCATTTAAAAACATCACCTCCTTGGGACTGTGAGTTTTCGGCCAGAACTTCAGCAAGCCCACAATCACCTGAGTGGGGAGGGTACAGAGACAGTGTTAGAGGCTGAAAGTTTACACCAGTTGCAAAACAAATTTTTAAGGGTCTGGTCACAACAGCAGAGGGGAGGAAGTAACAGAATAGACTTTCTCAGAAAGTCAGAGTGGGTTACTAGAGAAGCAAAAAGACAAAAGCCCAAACTTCACCAAGTTCCAGGCAATGACAGCAGCTCTGCCTAGGCTGCTATAAATTTGTACTGCAAGCACAAAGCTTAGAACCACTTTACTCCCCAAACACAGCTTAACACAAAAGGCTGAAACTGTAATGGGCAGCAGCTGGCAGGCAGTGCAGAGCAACCATGGAAGACCAACTAATAAAATTGGAAATGCTATGGATAAGGTCTCTGAAGAGTCATTATTCAATACACTGCAGAGCTAATAACGCAATGGATGGGTTTGGGACAAGGAAAGGAAGTACTTTTCCTACACAAAAGTAACCAGATTATGGAGCTCATTCTTGCAAGGCTTTGTGCAAATTCAAAGTCCAAACAGACTCCAGAATGGAGCAGACAAGTTTATGGAGTTTAAATATGCAGATGCAATTTCTGGTTGAGTAAACTACTGCTTACAAGATACTGCAAGAATATACCAGGGGAAGGGCTGTATCTCACCAGATTTTAAGTATTTATCTAAGTACCACTTCCTACCCTACCCATCTGCCTCTAGATACTGTCAAAGGCAGGATCCAAGATCCTGCACACCTTCACTCTGTTGGAAGAAATGCTCACTCTGTGGACACTAGAGTCACAGACCTTGCACTAGGAGCTGCTCTTTCAAACTCTGTGTACCTCAGCTGCCTGATCCTCAAGCCAGCACTTAAGATGGAGTTCACAGCAGTGGAGGGATAGTAGTGGGCAATGCAACAGCAAGATTAGAGCCATCTAAGCATTATGTTTCTGTCAATTCAAGGCCTGAGAAACCAGAAGCTTGTTATCCTCAGTGTTTGTCATTACTCATGTCTGCCATTCAAGCAAGAGTTAGCTTCGGTGACTCAGAAGCAATTTCTCCTGCAGCTAAGGTAGTGCGAGGTGTGTCAGGTCCGTTTTTGCTATTACAGAGCACGTCTGAGGCCTTGTTCACCAGGCAGTCATTCAGTCTGCTGCTCACACAAGACCTACCACGTCAAGCCTTGCTGAGCAAGTTTCTGGGAGGCCCACTTGAGGCAAGTGTGGACCCAGTGAGTGATCAGGCCTCTTTCCAGCGCTGCTGGTAACATCTCCTAATGTATTCAGACCCATGTTGAAGCACAAGCCCTGTAATTCTTCCAGACTTCAATAACTTCAGTCATCTCAGAGGTCTATTCAGAACCTGCACAAGCAGGATCCTTCAACAGGACACAACCTGCAGCAATATGGCCTTGGTATGTCTGGTTGAGACACAATGCAACACCCACTGAAGGTAAGGAAACCAGGTCATCCCACTGCTTTCCACAAGCACCAAACCAAACCTGGGTCTGTAATACAGAGGCCATTAAACCCATTACCCAGGAAGCAGCGATGAACTGTGAAGCTTTACTTTTGTGTAAGCCACAAAATGAATCCTGAAAATAGTGACAGATTTCTATTTCTCTCTTCTCCTTCACCCTAAGATGTGCTTTGGCTGTTGGACTGGATGTCAGCCACAGGAAGTACTCAGCATGATCAGGAAGCTACTTTACACAGTTTGCTTCAGAGCAGGCTTTTGGGAACACAGGAAATGGAGAACCCACATTTAAAGGAAAAGCTAGGAGGTCTGCTTTAGCACTGCTGGTGTCAGAGCTGCAGAGCCAGAAAGCTGACAACAGCTGACCAGCTTCTACCAAGCCCAGTCAGGCTCACCACGAACACACACATTTCAGCCAGGGAACAGAACAACCTCAGCCAGCATTACTCATTAAAATGCTCACACTTTCTGGTGCTCCCTTCTACAGTGACAAAAGTACGTGTTCTTTGCCCATCTGCTGTTTTGAGGCTGTGAAGCTCAGCTCCGCAGAAGACACTTCCTGGCCTGCAGTGGGTGGAGAAACACTTGTCTCCTTCTTGCACCCTCTGCCAAGCTGGCATACAGCCTGGTTAACACTGCAGGTCTGTGCAGCCAGTAACTGGAATATGTGAGGTCTCAATCTACCCTGCTCACATATTTGAAAACCTGCTGTTTCTCAGCCCTACATCCTGAAGGCAAACGCATCTACAATGTGACTTAACACTAAGAAGATACCAAACTGATGCTAAAGCTAGAAGAATACTTTCATCAAGGAACAGTGGCTTGCCTAAGTAGACATTTGTGTCCCAAGGCTCCTAACCTCATGCCCACAGTTTTTCAGCCAACTCCAGCAGTCTGGAGGGACTCTTACTATTTCAGGGTCCCCACAAGCTCACACTGGTTCCATCAGATGGTCATGTGTTTTGTCTCTGCAGCATCTGTCACAAGCCAAAAGCTCTGCCCTGAAAGAACAGCTTGGTATAGTGTTCCCTCTGCTCCACTATGATCCGAAGCACAAAGGAAGAGTATAGCCCATCTTCCTGAAGCTTTCAGGAGAAAATGCTAAAGGCTTGCACATGAGCAGTACAGCCCCTTCTGCCCACAGGGAACCAGGCAAACCCAGTAAACAATACCACTGACTTCCAGCCTCTTTACAGCAAGGGTGAAAAAAGGCTACCCTGAGGAAGCTGTGAAGCTTTTTGGGACTTGACTGACACACAGAGGTTAAGCAAGGTTACTCACTGGCTCTGTCAAGCTGCTGTCTTTCTCCAAGAACTGTACAACACAGTACGCCAACTGGAGAAAAAAAAAGGCAAGATTAGAGCTACCTCAGGTGTATCTGAGATCAAAGCACCACCACCCCTCTAGGCTGGAAGTAACACCATGTCCATTATGCTGCAGCTCTAAACAAATGCAGTTTTTCTGATGGCAAGCAATGGCCAAGCAGGCAGGGCCTGAGCTCAGGACATTTATGCAGCATAAAGGATAAAACCTTAGCCACCTGGAGCAGTCCCCAAACAATACATTCAGATGCATGTGCAGTTGCACACATAGGAAAGAACAAATCTGTCACAAAGATTTGCTCCATAAAAACAGAGCTTGGAGAACAGACATCAGTACTTAGTAACCATACCTTTTCACTTCCTAGCCCAAGTATTGATCTTCTCTACTCTTCTACTAAATACTCTATACTGCAGGAAATGAATCTCACTACAAGTCTAGCAGCCCAGTACACCAATTTCTCTACATATCTCAGCAGTGACTAACAGCTGACACACCACATGACTGCAGCTGGAAATTTTACCTCTGGTTTCAGCAGGGCCCCAACATTTCACAAGCTTCCAGCACAGAAAGACAAAGCAGGCCACAGCATTAAGTCAGTAGGAAACACCCTCCTATCAGCCAGTGGCATAGGCCCAGGCACCACAAGGATGGGACAACCACTGCAGTAAGGGACTAGGGCAGAGCCCAGAACACCTCACAGTAAGAACTTTGTACAATGCAGTAATGTGGCCTGGTGAATAGCTACAAGCAATTAGCTTTTAAACTAATACATATATATAGCTTAAAATAACTGTAAGCTTTTGCAAGAATCCTAATCTGTCCCAGAAACTTGAAGCACTTCTCACCTGAGGATGGTAGACACTGAGAGACTTCACTTTGTGCAGTGGTAACAAGACCCTGATGAGGAACATCTTGTGCTCTTCCTTCAGAGGCAAAGCAAACCCATTGATTATGCTGAGAAGAAACAAGAGTCTTATTAACATATTTACCCAGCAAAAATACATTATCTCACACATCAAAAGAATCAGTGGCTTGCCCTAGCTCTCACTAGGTCTTTGAGAAAACACCCACCATAAGTGTGGCTGCTGGGCCTAGCCTGCACACCAAGATCAGCAAGTGTGTCCTCGGCAGGCACCAAAGGGCAATACCTCTGATGGGGCCTGGACTTTGCTCTGTCCTGTGTCAGGCTGAGCCCACACACACTTAGGCAGAACCTCTGGGGAAGGCCAGCACAGAGGCAGTTCAGTGCTTGAGGCTTATGCTTTATAGAACAGAAGGATGGCAGCACAAGAGAGGGCTGCAGACAGAAGGCCAGTTGAAGACATGGAGAAGGCTGTCCGCTGCTAAGGATGGAGGTTACTTGCACTGTGTGCTCCATCAGACTGAGATTCTCTGGAAGAGGTGGCTCCTACAAGGACTGCTGAAGAAAGCACTACCAGATCACAGAGCACACTGGGCTGGAAGGTCTCACTCACTATCGGCCCTCTGGGTCTTCCATATGTCTCCTTACCTTCCCAGGATCTCCAGTAGCTCTGCAATCCCATTGTGGTGCTCTGTTTCATAGATGAACCTAAAGAGAAGAGGATGAGAGGTCATTGCTGAATGGCAGATACAGTTTGATAAGCAAAAGCAAAGAAGATCACTGGAGATAGAGGGTCTAAGTGGTACTAAGAAACACCTCACCTGTAAAATATATTATTGATCTGCCTCCTCACATATGCTCGCAGACCCAGGAACTTCCCATAGATCCTGTGCAGAATAGTCTTTAGGAAGTCTCGTTCTCTGGGGTCTTCACTATCAAAGAGATCCAGCAGCTGTGGGGAGAGGAATTCTGTCAGTGTCTGCATACTGCCTGTCTGGCCAAAGCTACACTGGGCACTACTCATGCTTGGGAAAAGTGGCTCTATCAGTTGAGTGACACCTTCAGCATCCTGAGCACAGTGGTCACTTCCCTGAAACATGCAGCCTCCTAGTCACAAGCTGGAACCATCAGCACTTCCTTCATCTTCAGGTGCAGAGTGATGGCCTGCACATTTTATAAAGCTGCATGTCTTCAGATTTCCTCTGCAAGGTCCCCAGTGCCCCTCTCTAGCTGTACAATGAGTGATGAGTTCCAGTGACTACAGCTTGCATGCAGTTTTGCCCTGCATAGAAAGTTCTGACCACTCATTTGAGACAAAGGAATAAAGAAAAGTCACATCAACAAGCACCTGATGACAAAGCAGGACAGTTTATGTAACACCTTGACCAAAATCTGCTGCATGCCCTTCATAGAGGTGGTGCACAGTGTCAGGGACAACAATTACTTACAGACAGTACAAACTTCTGGTCAATGTATTTCTTGGCTATGTTTGGTTGAAAGTCAGGTGATTCCAGGAACCGGAGGAAGAACTCATACACCAGCTATGGGGGGAGAAGGAGAGATCAATTAGAAATCTTCCTATCTTCTCACCAATGTTTACTTCAGATTTTAAATGTTTTCCTTCTCCGTAAGGATTCAGGGAAAGGCTGGGAAGTCTGAACGGAAGCACAGAAAACAGTGTTTCCCCACCCAGTGTGATGAACTTGCTCTGATGGGCAGGGGTCTGGTGGCACATAACTACCCAGGTCTGCACAAGATCTCATCACCTCAGGTCTCCCCAAAGACAATATCCACCTATTCAGGTTAAGACACCAGGCCTGGGAAACTCTTCTCCCACCTTCAGCACACCTCTCTACAGAGAAATGAAAGCAACCCCAGGAATATGTTGTGTCCTCTGCCTCCTGGGGACTGACTACAGGTTGGCTTGGCCTCGCTAAGCCATGTGAGCTGCATGCGGTGTCCCACTTGGACAACAAAGAGCAGCTTGCTTTAAGAAGGCTGTAAGTGTTGAAACAGTGTCTTCTGGTCCTGCGGTCCTCTTAGATTAGTCTATTCCAGGGCTGACCTGCCTAGTGTTTCTGATGGGCTACTAGGCTAAACAAGAGCAACACATTCCAAAGGTTTGACTCTGCAGTTGAAGGAATTATAGAGCCATGCATCCACAGGTAGGGCCCAGCTGCCAAGGACAGCAACACAGAAAGAATGAGGCAATGACCATAAAACTCAGCCTTCTGTTGCCAAAAATTCATGCTGACTGCTGCTGATTCAATTCTGAGAAAGAAATGCTTCCTAGCATCCACAGCACTCTGGTGCTGAGGACACACTTTCTGTCAATGCTCACAACTCCATGACAACTGAAGCAGTGAGAAGTGATTAACCACTGCTGCAGAAATGCACTTGATTTCCTCTGTATTTTCTGTTTCATTCTGCAGCACCTGGCTCTTGTTCTACCTTTGTCTGCTTGACAACATGTCCCTGTGCAACTGCCTGAAGCTTACCTCCTGACTTCCATCCCTGAGCTCTGCTAAACTATGCTTACCGTCACTTTCATAACCCTTCTTTCCTGGTTTGTCTTACAGTCTATTTCCCAGGGAACATAGCTTAATGAGAAGGTCCTTGGCTCACTTCCCCTCTTCCTCTCCCTCCAGTTCCCTATCTTTTCTGGTCAAACATTTACTCCCATTTAATGCAACTGAATTACATCCAGCACACAGGAGACACGTTAGCAGGTGCCAGCATAGCCTTCACTTTGGCACCAAGCAGACCTCTTCCTCCACCATGGAGTTGGGCAAGTAGAGAAACCCTGAAGTAGACAAAGGTGCTGTATCCAATGCTGCTGAAGCCCAGAGGAAAAGGGGTTGTGAGTCCCTTAAACGAGGGACATTAACACTGCTGGGAACTGCTTCTTACATAGGCAGTAATACAACTCCCTCACTCCCAGCCTATCTCAGGATCACATGGGACTACAGCCATCTGCAGGTGAATGTTGCACACAGCCATCTACCTGTTCCCAGGACACTCGATGCCTGCACTGCCTAGGAGCCACCTCTGACCCACGGGTGGCAGCCCTGGTCTTTCCCCAGCAGCCCTCACAGGCTGGTGAAGCAGCCAGTGGCAGGGCTGGCAGGTTCCCATACCACATGGACTCTCAACCTCCTGGAGATAAATTCACCAGATCTACATCCCTGCCTCTTCCTCACCTGAAGGTGCGGCCAGGCAGCTTCTAGTGTAGGCTCATCTTCTTCAGGGTCAAACTCCGCGCCTGTGGGATTGGATGATGGTGGGAGTGTCCGGAAGAGGTTCACTGAAAACTGAGGTGAGTGAAAAAGTGCATGAATGACATCCCCACACCTCATAATGGACCTTCCCATAGCAAATTCTTTGCTGCAGAGCAACACATTGTGATTTTCCATAGCTGTGCCCACAAACCAAGCCCCTCCTGCAGGCTGTAGGGTTACAGTCTGCATAGAAACTCCACAAGTGCAGTCTGTGCCAGAGATATGAGCTTCCACCTCTCCCTACAGCAGGCACTGCCACCACCACACACATACCTGCCTGCACACACACTTCCCTTTCTGGAGGTGGGCAGATAATAAGGAATGGGTAGGACTGGGGTCACAGTCCACTTTGACAAGTATCTATCCCCTTCTCCTCCCCACACAGTCCCTATTCCTTTGGCACACAAGCATGTACTGGCCTGATGCGCTACCATGATAACAGCTTCAGGATAGATAGCCTCGGTGACGACATCGCGATTGTGTGTGATGTATTCCACCATCTCGTTGAGACCTGCTCGCTTCACCTCCTTGAACTTCAGGTCACTGAGGGGGTCGGAGATGAAGTCGAAAAGCACACAGCACTGCCGCAGCTTCTGGATGAAAAGCTCTTCTCGTTCATGTGGAGGTGCATCTGTCAGAGAAAGCAGGGACATCTGTCCTTGGAGACAGGCAGAACATCTTTCTGGTTCGCCTAGGTATCACTGGGGTTTGCTCCTCTGCCACAGCCCCTTTGAACCAGCAGGCGGGGAAGCGGGAGCGGCAGCGCTGTCCCTGCTACGGACATGGGGCAGTGGAAGCAGGGGGATTGCAAGGCCTCTGAAGCAACTATCCCATAAGGGGATTTTAAACATGGTAGTGGCATCTACTATGATAAGCACTGATATCTTCCCTGTACAGGGTACACTGGAAAAGGAACTCAACTAGCTCTCATCACAGACCAGTGACACCCATGCCTTGAACCCCATAGCCATAAAGGGAACTGGGCAGCACATGCTGTAGTCTAACCCTCCTACCAGAGACAGACCATGGCGGCAGGGGCTCTGTATTGACAGATTATGGTTTTCATATGACACCACTGGAAACTATGCACTGCCTTCAGGCAATGAGAGCAATTTACCTCTTTCTTGCAGAATGCTACTGAGCTGCAAGGCAGCTGCCCTTCCCAAAAGAGCTGCCCTTGTCTCTGAGCAGCATCAGCAAGGGTTTGGCAGAGTGATTGCTGAAAATGCTTTCACCTTGTCCACACTTCAGCCATGTTCAAATGCACCATTATGCTAACTGCTAACAGCAAGTTATTGCCCTAATGTGGACAGGTTCAGTAGTACCACTGTAATTCGCAATGGAAACACAAGAAGGAGGAGGACTGGTCACCCCCAAGGAGTAGTGGTTGTAGGAACCAAGGGCAGTCTGCACCAGGTTCTCTGCACTTCACCACCTTCCAGCACAACCTGAGGAAGAATCTGAGGCAATCCTCAGTACATATAAGCACAAGAGTTTAAATCAATTCAAGACAGGATGTGGCTAAGGGTTTAAATCAACTCAAGACAAGATGTGGCTCTTAATGCCAGTCTAGTTGACATGGTGGTGTTAGGTTATTGCTTGGACTTGATGATCTCAAAAGTCTTTTCCAAACTGATTGATTCTTTGTCTCTGTAAGTACTGAAGTTTGCACTGAGAATCCTCTGATTCTTTTAGGTCATCCATCAATTTTCAGCCTGCTGACAAGCCAAACACCTTTCCCAGAACCACCCCTGCTATGCTGCCCACAAGACCCACTGGACACTGTCGGGGCTGCTTTGGGAAGAGCCCTTACATGACCACACTCTGCCTGGAGAAGGCACAGCTTGTTCCGCAGGTCACTCCCACCCCACAGCTTCTTTACCTTTAAGGGCTGGGAGCTTTTGCAGTTCACGGTTTTTGCTCAGATTGAAGCGAGAAGAGCTGTGCCGGCGCTCCTTCTTCACAATCTGGGGTCCCCCTGAGTACTTTATTTTATTCAGCTGTGTTGGTGGGGGAGCACTGTTACTGGGCCGCTTATTTGAGGTTGTCTGCTGCTGTGGCTGGGGCTGCTGCTGCTGCTGTTGCTGAGGCTGCTGGGCCTAATGAGGGAGAACAGAGTAAAACAACTCATAAGCTTTTACCTACAAGCCTCATAAGCAACAGATACTGCCAGCACCTTCTTGGACTGAAGAAACTGGGCAGGTTCTTCACTGTTGCACTTGTAATTGAGTGCATCTCACCCACTCCTACCAGCTCTAGACCTGCTGGTTGCATTTGCAGCACACCTGCAAAGTAAACATCAGCTTTACTCATATCTGCGAGGGACCACAAAGACACCAGAGCTCTCAGCACAGCAAGTGCTATGGTCATGGAAAGCAAAGCCACATCTTGCAACAAGTTACAAGAGTTTGTTGACACAAAAAAGAGCAGAAATAAGAACTTTTTGTGGTCAAAACAGAAATCTCAGTGTGCTGCAGCCTCCAATTACAGTACTCTGTACAGCACACAGAAAGCAAGTTTAGAAAAGCAGCATTTGTCTCCTTGTCCTTGTGCAGAGAACCACCTGGGAAAAAGCAAAGCAGCATGTAGTACAGAGCAGACACGATAGCCTTGTAAATGCAATAGTAAAGACCATTAAAATCATTGCTGCATCTGTAAGCCAGAAGCACCTAGGCTATGAATGAAATGCTATGGCTTGGACAGTAGGCCCAAGCCAGAGTTGACTTATAGATTAATCCTGTACTCCTTGTGAACAGTGCTCCTTTGTGTTAGTTAATTAGACCACTTAATGTAAAACATAGATGCAGATCACCTTTACATAGGCTATATATCTGTCCTAGGCCATGTTTCCTGGAAGACATCTTGTAGATGACCCTTCTATAGGCTATATATTTGCCCAAGGTGATGGTGCCTTCTGCAAAATATCTTATAGATAAGTTGGGTACTGGTTATATAATTGCCCATGAAGTATTGCCAAGGTCATGCTCTGTCTTAGGAAACTCCACCATCCATGTCCTGGGCTCTGGCCAAGTCCCAGTCTTGGTTGGTTGGAGGGGAGTACCACCAGGTGTTATCCGCACAAACCCTAAGAAACTACAAGTTATTTTTTGCTTCCTAATTTGGCCTATAAAAGCTGGACACTCTTGCAATGACTTTGGATGCCTCAACTACGAGCGGATGCACTGCGTAGGACCTCCCAATTGCCGGGAAAGGCTCTCCAAATCCTTGCTGCAACCAGGGGCTCCCCAGTGACTGTGGATCTGGATGGTGATAAAGTATTAGGGCAATTTGTGATGTATCTTTCTTAATCACTATTCTTTCCTGTATGTAATAATGATTAGGTGCATTACCTTTCTTATTGTCTTTGCTGTTGCTTGTGCTGTTTGTATTAGAGCTTAGTAAACCAACCTTACATGCAAACATATCATTCATCTTTCTATTATCTTAAAACACCAGTAGTAAAATAACCCTATTCTTTTCATAGGTGTCTGTGTTATTTCTGTTGCCCCCATCAATTGGCAGAACAATGAACCACACAGGCTGTACATACGTACACAACCTTAGGTCTCAGGCTTTGTGCTTGTTAAACTGCACTTACAGAGGCACTTTCTTATTTTCAGCAGGTAACCAGAAACTCAATCCACTGTACGCTCTGCTCAGCTCTGTTCTGGCCTTTCTGAAGCACAATGGCTCAATAATTAATGCTTTAACTCCACGATGACCCAACACATGGAAAACATAACACGGAAGAGGACAACATCCTGCCAGCAAGCCTACAGAAGACTGCTCAGCTGGAGGCAGAACCCAGCCTACTCTAGCTGTGCTGCATGAGCCACCTTCTTCCTGCTGGCACATGAAAACAAGGAGCTGCAGGATGAACCTGTTTAGGATACAACAAGGATAGCATAATGGATGGGGAGCATCCAATAAACTCACAGCTGGCACAAAAGCACACCTCCCCAGAACACCGACCGGTAGTGTTTCGAGGGAGCGCATCAGCAGTGCAGCTCACCAGAGCTCTACTGCAGATGAGGTATGGCCAGTCTCTTCCTGTAAGGGACAGCTGACCTGCAGCTTACTCTGCACAGTCCTTTCCCTGAACTGGTTTCCAAAGAGGTGCAGCAGAGCACCCCAGTGCAAGAGCAAATGTTACTGCACCTGTAGCATGTGGGAAGGCAGCAAGGGTAGGAACAGGGAAAGCTGTCTATACAGAGACACTGCTCTACAGAGAGGGATCTGCAGAGCAAGTGCAAAGATGCCCTGCAAGAACCAGCACCCAACAGGAAACACCAAGTGTTTTGTCAAACGATTACTTTGACCCAGAAAGCAGAAATATTTTGGTTCTGCTCTGGCTCTGTTTGAAGGAAATATTGAGTGGCTCTGTATCAAGATCAGCTCCAAGCCAAAGTGGGGAGAGACAACAAGATTTGAAGACTCTTCAGTTTATATTTGATCTGATTTGTTTCATCGAGCAGCATTGTCCCATGATGAGAGAAGTGGGGAGCAAGATGAGCATGTGATGAAAACAGCTATGCCTGCCAAACGAAGCAGGCCCAGACTACAATGTGGAGGCAACTTACGCCAAACAGTGGTCTCTCCTCAGTTAAGCCAGCATGAATCCTTGCTGGCAACCTTCCAAGAGTGAGAAGTTCATTCCTCACCCTGAGTATTTGGGCATCAGGGCAGCATAAGACACTAAGATGTTGTCCAGATGCCTTGGGAAGGCTAGTCCTCTACTTTGCATCGCCCTCCTTCCACAGGGAAGAAGGGCAAAATCCAAATGCTGAGCCACCACAGACGAAAGGTGGTACAGAGAGAAACAGAAGATGCATTGGTGGCCTCATAGGTAACAATAAGGGTAGCAGGACACATGGGCCCTCCTTGCTTATGGGACATGCCTGTGCACTCCTCACCCACCCAGAAATGCCACAGGCAAATGTTCTGAGCATGGGGTGAGTCTGTACTGCATGCAAACAGGCTGCATCAGAGGTCTGGAAAAGTCCTTGCCACCAGCTTCTGCAGTCTTCAACAGCTTGCATAGAGAGACAAAGCACAGCTTCGGGTTTAGCTGCTAGTTATTTAAGAAACAGTCATATACATACAAGAGTCACACAACTGAGAAAACCTAATGATTTGAGAGGTCAGATATACTACATTGCAGTGCTCAGAGAGTTTAGGATGGATTGCTTCTACAGGGACTTTCTGGTATCAAGCTGAATACCTGCTTTCAGGAGGTGCTTCCTGTGGCAGGGCTGCTGTCCCTCTGCCTTCAACACCTCCTACCTTGCCCACATGAATCACAGGAGGCTTGTTTTAAGTTTCCTAACGCTTTTTTCTCTTAAGTTTCCATCTCTCAAAACATAGCAGACTGCTGAAACTGAGAGCTTTTCTCTTCATACACAGGTATCAACCTCACTGACTGTTTCCCTGACATCAACACTAGCTGACCAGTACATGGCTCTGGCACATTTCTACGTAGTCAGGCTCAGCCCCCTCCTGACAGTCAAGGCTCACACCACCATGGCAAAGCCAACAGCTTGGGAGACACTGTTTGCCAGCGGCTGCACACACTGAAGTGACTGGAGAACAGCACAAACCTGTGCTCCCAAGTGTAGTGTGGCAGCCCCAACTTTCCCAAAGCAGTGGAGCAGCTGCTTATGCCAACAGCATGGGCAGCCTCAACTGCAACCCAACCCGAACTCCCGCAAGCACATGCTCCCTGGCTGCTTAGCTTCCTACCCACTGGTTCCCACTCCCTCTCCTCCTTCCTAGGAACCTGCCTGCACAAGTCAATAAGCCCCAGGCCCTGGGCTTGCTCTGTGCCATTCCTCTTTACCCCAGGCTTGCAGGGACAGAGATCATCTTCCCCCAACCACCCTGAGCTTTGCTAGCTTCTCCTCTGCTCCCCTGCCCATGCATGACCTCACCTTTGCAGGCACTCCTACTGCAGCTGGGTGCATCGCCACTTGGAAAGCCCTTCTGCCTCATTGGTCCCTAGAGCATCCCCTGCTTGCTAAGCTTCTCAGCCCAGATTTGCACTCAGTTCCTCCTTGGATAACTCTTCCCTTCTCATCTCTCAAGTCAGTACCTGCTCTCTTTGTCTGCTGTTACACAGGTTCCCTATTAAAATCAGGCTCTCTGCCTCAGAAGTAACATCAACACACTGCAACGTCTGTCTCTGAATAATGAACTCCAGGTACTGCAGTAACAAGCCCCATGGAGATATCGGCAAAACATGTAAAATACAGCAGCTCAGTGAAAAGGAGCACCCTCTCCCAGAGCTCCAAATCTCATCAGTGAAGCTCCAAGCTGCCCTTGAGGCTGCAGAGCAGCTCCTCTCTTCTCTTTACCGCTGCTGCTAATCCCTGCTCCCACTTCCAGGTCATTAACTCTCTTCCCCACCCAGCTGCCTCACCCCATCATTCTGGCCAGGAGTAGCTCTTTCTCAGCCTCTCATTCAATGCTGCCTTGGTCTCTGACATTATTTTTCTCCTTAAATAGCCATGCAGAAATGATCTACATTCATACATTCATCGTGTTCCAGACGTAATGAACAAAACAAATCTTTCATTTCCCGCTCCCTGCTCTTGTGTTTTTCTCCCCTGCTCCTGTCTCTTCCTAAGCACATCCCCACCCCACCCCCAGCTGGCAAAGCTCTGCTGGCTCTCCACATCAGAGAGCTTCACCCCAAGATGAACATCTGAAAGAGCACTGCACTACCCATGTACTTAAGAGGGAACTCAAACACTTGCCTTCCCTTGTGGGGATGTGTCTGCTTTTGAACATATCTGCCCTTCCACATTAACTCCACTAAAAGCTCCTTCACTACAGAGAACAAAGCACTACGCTTAAGGGTTTCTGGACTGACTCCTACCCTGTCTGTCTCCCTCCACAGAGATCCCCATAGGAGGTCGGCGTCCGCTGCATTTGCTCAGATCTGTCAAAACAGAGCTGCTCTTCAACAAGCTTTACTCATCCCACCAGCCAGACAACTTGCCTGCAAAACAAGTCACAACTTTCTGGTACCAGGATAAATTCAGACTGAGTGCTCCCCTGCTCCATGGAGCATGGTGTGAGAGAGGAAAGCACGTACTGGAAGAGGGCTGCCCAAATGCTGCTCCACTGCTGCAAGCCCATTAAGCACCTATTGAGATATGAAGAAAAAAGAAAAATCTCTTTGGTACACACAATTTTCACCCTAAAAAAGGTAACCAACCAACCATAACTCCATGGAGGAATTCACAGGGCATGAAACTCTCACAATGGCAGCAGAAGTATCCAGGCTGGGCTCAGACCATTAATCCCACCAGACAATACCACTCCCAGCATTTCACAAGTCAAACCACCTCCTGCTTCTGACAAAAGGAAGGAGTCTTGCTCCTAGCACACATTACCTAATTCCTCACAGTCCCCCAATGTGAATGCCAAAATACCTTTCTGTGCTTCCTGAAGAGCAAGAAAATCGCATTCAAACCGGTATACATTTCTTCTTATCAAGCAAAGAGCTCTCTTCCATTCTGCAGCAGAGCATTCCAGAGACAGGAAAGCACCAAGAGAGAATAAACTTCACTGCAGACTCAGCAGGGAAAGGTAGAAGAGACCTGTGGCAGCGCACACTGCAGAGGTGTCTCTTTTCTGCTTTGCTCTCAGTTCCTGTGATCAAAGGAGACCCAGCTTTCCATCTTCAAGAAGGGCTGGATTTTGTTTGGAGTATGAGGAAGTGGCTGGGTATGTTTTGTGGGAGGGAAGGTCAGACACATCACTTCTGAGTTTCTTCTGCAGCCAGGCAGACATGAAGTGCCATTTCAGGTCACAGAAGGAAGCATGTAGCCTGTGATATTCTTCCTTTCTTACCACAACATTAGTAACAAGGAGCGCCACAACAGCCTACTGCTAATTTGGATGAGCACATCAGAGTGGTCTGCTTTGCCAGCTATCCATCACCCTCGTATTTCAAGACCCAGGCTTTCCTTCCTCTTCCCAGAGCTGTGAACTCAGCAGACAGAGAGCACCAATAAATAAAAGATAAGTCTGACCCCATCATGACAACGCAGGAGTTCTCTCACGGAGGATCTACAGAACGGCTACCTGTTCCCGGGCAAACAAAGTCAGACTCTGATTCCTTGTTGGCCACATGGTGGCTTAGGCATCAGCACAGTTTAAGACCCTGAAACCAAGCGGCCAGTAGTACAGATATTTTCTGAGGCTTCGCAACACAGATCTGTGCTTTGAAGGAGACTGTAAAATAACCTTATTTTGACTATAACCATGACACTAAATTACACCTTTCTTCCTAGTCTTCATTAGCCTTACATGTTTCCTATGCCAAATCCTCCAAACTACAAATGCAACATACCCCAGACAAGACTCAAACAATAGGCTCCTATGGCTGTAGAAGTGGCACAGCTTGTTTGCCAAACTGCAGTATGAAAGCAAAACAAACCGAACATCCATGCATATTTCCTTGGACATGCATACAACACTTTCCTGAGCCAATTCTCAAATTCCACAACCATACTGCCTGAGTGCCAGACAAACTCAAGACTACCAGAAAAGTTCCAGCGTACACAAATTTTTACTAATTCCAAGCACAGCTTATCATATTATCATATTCTGCTGAGGCCATTCTGACACATCTAGCTTGGCAACATCAGAACTGAGAGTGAAAGAGACTGTGCCTTCTTTTGAGGAATACTGTGCTCAGCAACACGGCTGTTACACCAGAGGAGAACCATTTAATCTCTAGCAGTTTATTCTTTCAAGTGTTCCTATCCATTACTTCCTAATCTCACTCCTCCAGAAAATGCATCAGTAGAACACGTTCTTTTTCTACTGCTTCTCAGTACTCTCCCACTCTAACACAAAGTGACAACGGAGTTTATTTCACTTTGCTCCAACAGGAGCACGGAAGCTGCTCCCATCTATTGGGCTTCCTCCTCCTTGATAACCATGGCTTGTCCCTTTCTGCTGCCAACTTCGCCGTGCCCTGCGCAGCTCTGTGAGCAGCACTCTCCCTCAGCTTTGTGCCAAATCGCTTTTTGCAGGTCTGCAGGGTATGAGATTCCACCTATCTCTTCCACAGTCATTGTTCCCTTTGGGCCAACTTTCAAGAGGGAACTAACTATCGCATTCTCCAATTTCTTAAGATCCTGGTGACGTGCTATCTGGCAGAACAGCTTGAAGCAGCTAGAATAAAAGATGTTATTGACCCTCAAAGATGAGCTGCACATGCACACGGCTGCACCCAAGGTGAAAGCCTTACCTCTTCCGAATCCCCCCCCCTCCCCGCCACTGCTGTTGCTGCTGCTGCCAGGCTTTGTGGTGCTTTTCGTAGACTTCGGAGACTCCTGCAAAAGAGGATGAAAACATGTTCAGAAAAAAATTTTACCTTGTGTAGAATTATAGCGACTCTCTGCAAGAATTTAGGTATGCACTACCACAGTCCACCCCACCTCCAACCCTGCAGTACGCCCTGCTTCGGGCAGGGATTCCCAGCCCTTTTTTCCCGGGGAAGGGCAGTCTGAACGGCTCCCCCGGCCGCGGACGCCGGTAACGAGGCCACGGACTCAAGC
>NW_008675563.1:0-25183 GCF_000695815.1 Acanthisitta chloris
CTTCTCTGTTTGCAAACAGCAGGTCTACCAAGGCCCCACCCCGAGTAGGCTCATCTACCAGCTGGAGTAGAAAATTATCCTCTATGCACTCAAGGAACCTCTTGGACTGCCTTTTCTCTGCTGTATTAAATTTCCACCAGACATCCAACAGGTCAAAGTCACCCACAAGAACAAGAAGCTCACTCAAGTCACTGGATGAAGCCTCATTTATGACCTAAGAGAGAATATCTGATAAAAACTGTTATGGTACATCTATGAAAAAGCTGAATGATGAAAGAACTCATGTCAGACCTAAACCCAAAGGGACTGGCTCAGTGGGAATGGAGAACATAATGTATTCAACTAGCACTACGCAAGCAGCAACAAAGAAAAGCTGCTCTTAACTCCTGTAAGACTAACCTCTAGAGTCTTCCCCCCGTTTCCAATCCACTGACAAAGAAAAAAAAAAGCAAGCAAAGTCCAAAGGTATATCATTAGGACATCTACCTATCAAACACCAAGTCTAAGGGACTCAACATAAACAAAAACCACATAAAACTAACAGCAATCATCTCAGATGCATGTGTAACACAGCACAGGAAGGCATGAGACACTCACCATCATTCTCCAAAGCTCCCCAGCCTGTGACAAAACAGGAAGTGTTGTCTGGGAAAATGTGAGATGCTTCAGGAAGACAGACACTGTGCACATCAGTTGTGAACTCAATAGCAGAGGCAAGTTCCACAACAGCCACATCATGTTCATGACCAAGGACAACATCACCGTATCTTTCATGAATGATAATTCTTCGGACAAATTTTTTCTGTTTTGGAGGTCTCAGCAGAATTCCAAAGCTGGCAGTCCACCTTCGAGGATCTCTTACTCTGTAAGATATTTGAAGTTATGTCACAGCCACACAAAACAAGATCCCCAAAGGAACTTAGCTCTCCACTTAAGCATCAAAAAGCAATGTGACCAGGTTTACCTAAGGGAAAAAGAAGAGTCAAACTTCATTATCTTTCAGCAGATACAGACATTAGAAGGTCACAAAAGGTCAGAGCACCCAAGAGTCCTAAGGCCTGTTGGATCAGGAAGGTGCTGATGACTTACCCTTTAAAGCAGTGGGCTGCAGTCACTAGCCAGATATTACTGATGATTGATGCACCACAGCGATGGGTCCCATCAAGCTGAATACTAGCCTGCCATGGCCATTCTCCATCCAGTGCACGCTGCCCACCAGTTATTCTCTCAACTCCTGTGAAGGAGAATGCCTGTCTTCGTATTCCACAGCCTGTCAAAGAAAACACAGCTCTGATTTAGCTGATTGAAGGCCCTCATGGCTGCCAGCACACACGTAGCAGAGCAGAGGTCAAGTGAGAGCCTTCACCTAAAGCAGGGAAATCAAGTGTCATCGTGACAAGTGTCTCAGGATAGATGAAGGGTGAACAAAGAATTTTGGTAGAAGAGTCAATACTTTTTTATTAAGCCAGGTTTCAGACACACAAGCTCGTATATACTCCCATGGGAACTGAAGGCTGTGTATCTGAGACGCTGAAAGAAAGGATTTTGTCAGGTCAGCTCCGGAGTAGCCTTAACAGCAGCAAGAAAAAATAGTGCAACGATTTACTTACAGCTACCATGCCAACAGCACCGTCATGTATTACCCAGCTGAAAAAAAGTTAGATCCAAACCAGGTAATTCTCAGAGGCCATTTGAAGGTGGAAAGCTAATGTGCAAAGTCTTTGAGACCATGCAAGTGACTCATGTAGTCCCATGGGAGGGAACATATGCTGTCTCAGTTTCCAGAGAAGCTGTAAGACTTCAAGGGGGAGCATAGAACAGGAAGACTGAGAACCTGCCACTCTCCAGGGCTGTGCCACTGCTTTGCTCTCACTGTGGACAGCTCTTCTTCCTCTCCCACCATCTGTCCTTTCCCTAAGGTTTAGCTCAAATCTGACAGACATCTATTTCCAAACCTTTCTGCAGGGAGGAAGGGGCAGGAAGGAAAATATTTTTTGAAGGATTCCAGCAAGAATTGTGACCCACAGCAACTGTAGTCCTTGTGTGATCTTGCTAACAGCAGCTCATCTGCATGCCCCTACTTCCCATTACCAACATTAAAGCAAGTGCTTTAATGACTACCAAGTCAGAATGCTTGATTCTACAAATAGTACAGAGCCAGCAAGACTGCAAGAAAATGAGCTGAAATCTTCCTGGGCTCATGCACTGTCTACTGCTCTAGTATCTGCAACAAGTTATTTTTTCAACTTCTGTCAAAAAAACATAAGGTTTTTGTAAACACAGAACCTCTAGCATCATGTCCCTGGACCTTTTCCAAAAAGTATTTGTACTTACAGTTGTTTAAAAGGTTATCTCCCTTCTCCTTATTCAATTCTGAAATGAAAAGCAAACACCATAGTGAGTATATCTCATATGCTATATGATCTAGCACAGACTCCCTCCCTGTACCCAGCAAACACAAATTAAGTGGCTTGCATAGCTTCATGGAGTGACTGTACACTAAAAGGAGTAATTTTCTCTGTTGGATAGGTTCAGTTAAGCCTCTGTTCCTCACTGAAAGTGTAAGGCAACAGGATACATCTTTCTTGCCTTAGCTCAGAGCTAACAAAAGCAAATAGGTCCAAGTTACATGTATAAGGTGTACAGCCACCAGCTGTACAGCCTACAGGCAATTGTTCAGGTTTAGTATTGCAAGGTGGTCAAAACAGTCTTCACAAATCCTCAGTGCTGGGGTTGACTGGAGCTAAAGTGTAACATTTCTAATTTATTTCCTACAAAAAAACCTTCTGCCAGATTCTGAAGGTAACCTACAACAGATTCATGGGAGAGGATTACTGCCCAGGGAACCCCAGTGTTTTGTTATGAATACTTGCTCCAGCAGTCTGTCAAGTAAGCATAGGAAATGGCATAGGGTGCAGAAAGGAACCATCTCAGCCTTGCATTTTTTAATAGCTTGAGGACTCTGCATTTCACTGCCTAGTGATACAGGTTCTTATTCAATTCACTGTGTGTCTTAAAATAGTATGTGAACCCGTGTTCACAAAGTTGGGCTTTTTTTATGAATTGAGAAAGCACTATCTCATTCAGCAAAACTAGGTCACACAGAGAAAGTCTCTGATGCACAGAGGAGTGCTCACACTCATAAATCTGTGCCTGTATGTTTTACTTCTTTTCATACTACTTCTGCAAAGTATGAGCAACAAATTCCAAGCTGAAAACACAAACCTAAGGCACTTGCCTGTGAGTCTAATGGTAGACTGGTCAACCTCCAAGTACTTCGAGGTTGTTTTCAGCCTTCTGAGTAACACACGGTTGACATGACCCCAGGTTGTTGTCTTACTGTCAGCAGAGGGAAATTTAAATACCAGAACAACAGATGCAAGCACTCCACCAGGATCTGGGCTACAAACCAACAAAAACAAAGTGATGTCATTCTCTTTGCCCACTATGCTCTTGGTTCTGCTTTGCACTGTCTGTCTTCTTTATATGAGAACATCTAGAACAAATAGCATAGCTGTGCATAAGTAAAGGAAGTTGATGACATGCCAGCAGGCAGCAAAAGGTTCTCACTATGAGAATGATCAGAGGGAATTTTCTGGAAACTTATAAACAGTAGAGCTGAGAAGCAGAGAAGGGATCACTCCCTTTGGCCTCCACGCAGCTCATCCAGTTTAGAGCCACAGAAGTTAAAAAGGTCTTTTGGCATTTCTTTCCATTTAAGTCACTTGTCCACTTATTGGCCAGTTAAATCCCTTGTATTTAGAGACACAATTTTCAATAGTCTGAGATCACTTACTGTCACTATAAAATATTAGGCCAAATATTTTAAACTAACAGTCTAAAGGAAAACCAACTGAAGCACAGAGGGAAAGACAGCATGAAGATGCAGCTAACCTGCTCCAGTGCCTAGTTGCACAAAGTAGCTGTAGTGAAAATAAGTTTGGAAGAGATACACTGTTAGGTCAACCTAAAAGGTGTAAAGAGGTCACTTGGAGTCTAGTTCCCAAGTTCTGTAATTTCAGTTGATGTACACTATGGGAGGCTTGTAAAAGAAACCAGCAGCAGAAAACAAAGCAAAACAGTTTAAAGAAATTACTCATTTCAGGTAGAGACAGGTAAAGGCAAGAAAGCCCAGAAGTGCTGTCAAGAAAGACATATGTGAGAATTCTGGCATTCTTTGCTATCTAGGGAAAAATATTACACAGCAGTATTGAGCCTTATAGAAATACAACACGAAAATAATGTGGAGGAGAGGGAAACAATGGCTCTTACCACTGAGAGTGCTGCAAAGAAAAGACTTAAAAGCTCTCACACAGGACCTTTATGTCCCACTTGCCTCCTTCCCTTTACTATATATGTCTGTATTCCCTCGTCAATATCCATTCATCTCACAATGGAATCATTTATTCTTTTAGACCCTTTCAGAGAGGGAGGAGAATAGTCACCTCCTACTGTAAACCATGCAGAGGGGTAAACACCAGCCTGAACTTCCACAGGAAGAATTAAGTGTGAAAAAGAGCTTACTCTGCATTTCTCAAGCCGTTAACTAGTAGTGAAGACAGGGATCACCCAATAATTCCATTACTGCATCATAGCCACAAACAACTGGTGTTCAGGTACTCAATCTGCTAAAGCATAAGACCAAATTTCTCTTCCTTGCTGATGTTTGAAGGTAACTGAGCCCTCAGTGACTGAAGGAGAGCAACAACCAGATAAGGCTTAGTCATCCTGCTGGTATAACTCAAGCATGAACAACCAGGAATGCTCCATATGGTGCACAGGAAAGGAAGGGATAGGAAGAAAATATATTTATCACATCCCTGCTTATTTCTGACCTTCATGTTACCTACCTTAGACTGACAACATGGGACCTGATGTACCTTTTACTTAGAAAGGACCCCTTGAATACTTCAGATATCTGTTAAAAGAAAAGAGTGTGTTAAAATACACCTGAAATAAGTACATGCTTACACAACGTAACAGTCTTGTCACCCTCTGAAACACAGCAAAATGCCTTCAGATCTCCACCTCTACACCAAAGCTATCACTAAATCTCTGTCAGAGGATGCAGATCCAAATAAACAGCTGAGTTGGCTGATTTCACTGTTTATTCTGCTCTGTGGTCATCTGTTCCACCACAGCACTGCTGGAACAGGCAGCACCTGTGCTTACCATCTGCTCATGCACAGTCAGCAACGCATCTTTAACCCACTACAGCAAGGTTTGAAAGGTGAGGCCAGCCATATAAGGATGAGGCACAGTCACATCTGACTCTTATTTCCAATCACACAATTGCAGGACTCTTCACCATAGGTCAAGCATAAACAGAGAAACATCTTAGTTTACCATGGTTTCAATCTCTTCACTTAGGTTCCTGAACTCATCTGTAGTTTGCCTTTCATACTGAGGATCATAGTTGACATTGGTGATTAGGAAAGATGCATTGTAAAATCTGTCTTGATCTACAGAGGAGAAAAAAAAGAAAGGTAGCTGATCTCCTTTAGTACAATTTGAAGATGCAGTGTCTCACAGAACACTGCACAAGTAAGGCTCCCAGGCTCTGGCTGCAATCCTGTCAGCTGTGGAATTGCAGCTTTAGCAGCACTTTGGAAAAAGAGGTTTCTGGACCATCCCTTTGCTCCATGGACCAGCCAGGGGCTCATTTCTTCTTTGAGGACCATCCCAAGTAGCTCCAAATTATATGCACTACAGCATTTCTCTGGGGTTCATTTTCTCATTGGCCTGAGGTGAGCACAGTATGAGACAGACCAGCCCACATATGTCCCTTCTGACTCAGCAGATGTATTCACTCCTCCCTAGCTGCACTCTGGCATGTCCCTGCCCTTCTGAGAGGCAGGTGGCACAGAGCCACCATCCATTCAGCAGCTGGGTTAAGTTTAAAATCCAGTTCTCAGATGAATGGCAGAGAGGGGCCACATAACACAGAGTTGGTAAAAAGCAAAGCTAAGCTGTAGCTCTGACACTGCTCCTTCTAGTGTCCTTATGCAAGCCACAGCCTCATTGACTCTTGGTGAGCTGAGATGGCAACATGATTAGTTCCATTCCAGTAGGAAGGCATTTCAAAACCACTCATTGATATCTCAGAGACTGGAAATGGAATGACTTGGCTTCAAGTCATGAGCCAAGATGGTTGGACTTGGTGATCTTAAGGGTCTTTTCCAACCTTAACGACTCTATGATCTGCTACTGAAACTGGGCCCTTGGCAACCAGGACTGACTCCTGGGCTCTGAAAAGTCTAATCCTCTGCCCTCTCTTTTTCTGGAATATTCTCAACTAGAGGTGCCAGATTGAGCTTCCCATCAAAGACCAAGATTACTATGCATAGCCTTAGTACTAGACACACCTCTGGCTTATACAGAAGACTGCTAGCCTTTGGTTAACCATAGATACCAGTGGAGGCACCAGGGCAAAACAAGAAACAAAAAGAGGGTTAAAACTGAAATCCCTGCTTCAAGTAAAGGATATTTCAAGTATTCTTTCATGTTTTCAGATACATTCACATCTTGAATAGGGTTTAGAATGTTTTCTTATGTGGGTTCTATACTGGGATGAATTGTACACCTAAATCATCAGGCAAGACCATAGTAGCAAGTGAAACACAACAGATTTCTGAAGACTTGTGATAACAAAAATAGTGGTGCACTTACCATTACACAAAAAATATGTAATCAAGCCAATGATGAGGGCTAAGCCTACTATCACCGACACAACAATGACTGCTATCTTCCATGGCTCCATACGCCTCACTGCTCTGTCCATCTGGATCACTATCTATATTGAAGAAAATAACATGGAGAAATTTAATTCTAGTACACAGACAATAGTGCATCCTGAGTCTAATCATATGTGGCACAGCTGAAAAAACTCACAGAATGAGGTAGGTTGGGAAGGACCTTTGGACCCTGCAGGTCTGACCGAATATTTAAACTAGGTTGCACTACAGCATGTTGCTCCAGACCTCATCCAGTCAAGTTTTTAGTATCTCCAAAGACAAAGATACCCCAGGTTCTCAGGATCCCTGGTTCAGTCTCTGTCCACTATCATGGCTAAAGCTTTTTCTTTATATTTAGTCAGAATTTCCTGTGTTCTAACTTGCCTCTGTTGCCTCACATACACTCTGAGAAAGAGCTCTGCAGGTATTGCTTGTAGAGACAATTTTCCATCAAGAAATATTACACAGATTTCAAGTGCAGCTGATAGCCCACACGGGTGCTTAAACAAACATAAATGTAATAATTCATGACTGATGCACCAAGGATACTCAAGATTACCAGAGATGCCATATAACACACAACTTTGGTTATTATTAGTTGGTATGAGTAGTAACACTTATTGATTCCCTACAGGGCTTGGGGTTTATTGCTCCAAAGCCACACATACATTGTTAAGAGGCCACATCCTATCTCCTGCCAGACAGCCTGTCAGAGAAAGAGGTATTCATGTAAACATGACATGGCAACAAGATCCAGACTTAGCGACCTGCTGAAAGCCAACAGCAGACCTGTACAAAAGAGTTGGGAACTTGACTCATGCATGGACAAAGGCACATAAGCCTTTCTCCACTTACATCCTCCAGTGCAGTACGAAACAAGAGAAGATTAGGACAACTGCATTTTTGTGCATGTCCTCAGTAGCTTTGTTGTAGGATGATGCAAAACCTTAAGCACAATTATTTCAGATCCCCAGTAATTCCACAGCACACTATGTAGTAATTGTCATGCCAGAAGCTGAGTCTCCACATCACGGTCTGCATTAGTACAAGGTATCAGAAAAACACATGAGATAATCTCTCAGACATTCCTGGAGTGACAAATGGCAGGAGCCAGCTTGAGGTGGGAGGACTGAGCTAGTCACCATGCTATCTTAAACCAACTGATCCATGTTTTTATTGCTGTGAACCAGACATACTAAATGCTGTTTTCCCCTTTCAGGCCTATGGCACAGCCATTTCTGAGCAACATCTGAGAAGAAGGGGGCAGGGAAGGGCAGAAAGGCAGGCAGGGAGAATAAGTCTTTGCAGGTTTTCTGACTACAAGGTGGCAAAGAAGAAATCACAGTGAAAGCAGAGCAGGATACCAGCAGAGGCTCCATCGTAGGAAATGAGCTGTGGGGGCAGATGTGCAGTGAAGGCAAGGGTATAGCACACAAGTCCAAGACAGCAAAAGACTGAAGTGTTTGTTGGGAGAGCAGAATGGTGTTATACACTTTGCTCTGATGGCAAGAAAGCCAAGTAAAGCCACAAGCAAGAGATGGTAACCAAAGCAAACCAAAAAACAAACAAACCTCAAACCAGATAGCACTACAGAGGAAGCAGCTGAGAGGTCTGCAGACAGCAAGGGTGTGCTCAGCAAGCCACAGGGAAGTTGGAAGCAACTCGAAGTTTATTCTGCTCACACAAAAGCCTGGTTTTGGCTGGTGAGAGGGCTGTCAGGTATCCCAGTTCATTACTTAAGAAGGGAAGTAGGCCAATTTTTACCCAATCAAACAGTTAGCATGCTGGAAAGAAAAAGTTAAAAAAGGTGGCTTCAGCCAGAACCACAACTACAGGGGGTCACAAGCAGCAGCTTAGTGTTACCAAAGAGACACTGGACAGGTGACCAGGATCGAGCCTTCTGCTTCAGAGTCATATGCTATGGAGAAGTCCAGGACCTCTCCTTCTGTTCCTATTTTACTGGGGCAAAGTTCTATTCTGGCAATGCACAGCCCAAGTTTTCTCCCCACTAGACTGGCTCAGTACCCTGAAGGCAAGGGTCTGCAAAACAGACTGTAGGGAAGTTGATGAGAGTCTGAAAGCCCAGGCTGGCCAAGATTACTTTCATGGCAAGCTGCAAGTTGCAATAAACACATAAAGAACACACGCTAGAACTTGACTGGTTCTGCTGAGGCCTGGACTTTTTGCCATCTGGACCTTCATTGTATACACTATCCATTACCCCTGAGGGTTTAACAGATGCAGAAATTCAGATAAAAACCCAAGACCAGTGGCACTGTTCTGTCCTGATTTCTTCCATACACTGCAGCCTCCCTTGGAGCACTCCCATAACTCACCTCACAGCTCTCAGTCTTTCACAGTCTCAGCTCATGGAATTGCAGCATACCTCATGGGCAGTCAATTATTACCCTTGAGAGCAAGGCTCTTGGCTAATCAGAACAGCCCACTATGGCAACATGCCTCGGCCCCTCCTTAGCTAGCCAGCTCTCGTGCTTGAAAGATGCTGCTTCAGCATCTGACTTGGCTCTCCTCACTGGAAAGCTTTTGCTCTCCAGCCTGAGCCCTACCATGCACCTCAATCAGACTGGTTCCCTGTGCTGCAGCTGTCCCTGCCCCAGTGTACTTCCACCTGAATGGCAATCAGGGCACTATCCCTCCATTGCTCTTGGCACAGAGAATACATAGCACAGCCCTGGCAGCATATGGCTGACTGCAGATATTGAGGCAACACTACTCTTGTATCATAACCTGCATTTCTTGAACTGTATACAGACAGATTTCCTCAAGACATGGCCTATGCTTGAGATACAAAAGATTAAGATTCAAAAAATCTGAGCATCTCACTCCCTGTGGGACTCATGCTCTCACAGGCAGCACTATCCTTCCAACAATCTATCTCTATTTCCTTTTTGTGCAAATACCAGCTACAGTGACAAACTCTGGAAGAACAGACCCCCTTCTCCTCCAGCATTTCAGAACTGCTGATTCTCCACAGGTCACACTGACTTGCAAGGGGAAACAGATACCTGAGGAACTGCCGTTGTGATGGGGGAAATGAAAGCACGGGAGATGAGGAATAAAAGACTACACCACTTCTGATACTGATTTCACTGATTTTTTAAAGGAAGCATTTCCATATATTCCTGCATTTATATCATAGAAACATAGATCAGTTTGGGTTCGAAGGGACTCTTAGAAATCACCTAGTTCCAACCCCCCTGCCATAGGCAGGAAACCTTCCACTAGATCAGGATCTCAAAGCCCCATCCAGCTTAGCCTTGAACAATTCCAGGGATGGGGTATGTGCAACTTCCCTGGGCAACCTGTTCCAGGCTGCCTCACCACCTTCATAGTGAAGAATTTCTTCCTAATATCTAATCTAAACCTACTCTCTTTCACTTTTAAGCCATTCTCCCATGTCCTATCACTCATCCTGTCAACCCTCTGATCATCTTCATGACCCTGCTCTGGACTTGCTCCAATAGGTTCATGCCCTTCTTATGTTGGGAACCCCCAAGCTGGGTGCAGTACTCCAGTACACTGCAAAAGTAGAGTAGAATCACCTCCCTCAACCTGCTGACCCCAGTACTTTTGATGCAGCCTGGGATATGGTTGGCTTTCTGGACTGCAAGCACATATTGCTGGGTTATGTTGCACTTCTCGTCCCCCAGCACCCGCAAGGTGTCAACCAACATTCCCATAAAGGTAATTAATTTGTATATAGGCTATATATTTGTATATAAGATATACAAATTAATGTGGAAATATCTCTTCAAACACAAAAAATGTCTCCTCCCTTTAGCAGGATGTTTTTGACTTCCATCTTGCCAAGATAAGTAACAGAACAGAAAAACAAATCTATTTTGCATTGGAAGCACCAAGTCTCATCAACTCCCACAGTGCACAGTTGCCATGTTTCCTTCAACTGTAATGTCTGTGTGCAGGACCCAGCTCAGCAATCCCCATATTTTGGGCTTTTTTGGTCTATTTTTATCTCACAACTAGGTTGGTCTAGCTCTGCTGAGCCAGAGGATAAGATGGTTAGTGAAAGACAGCTCTTTTTCAGGTTATGTCCACTCGACGCATTCATTATTCATACACATTACACCTCTGACTAGCTCTTCTGCGTCCCCCCACCCTACCCACCCCAGCAGCCTTTTTGCTATGGTGCCATGGATAGCAGAATTGTCATGCTCTACCACTTGACAGGGATTCCTGTGCCTGGGACATCCAGCTCCATAGTTAAATAGTTTAGCGGCAGGTGAATTTCCCTGTCAGGAACCAGACATAGTGTTCTCTGCACTCTAGTAGCCAAGCAAATTCTGCTCCACCCAGCAACACTCGCTGGCCAGAGAAACACTGTGCCTCTGCAGTGCTAATGAAAGCAGAAACAGAGTGGATTTCATCGCCTTCAACCATGGATACAAACTTTCTTTCTTTTTGTGACAAAGAGGCATTGCTTAATAGGCATTCTCGTCAGAAGACCCCTAATACCACAGCAGTCTGTGAAGATGCCTTCCAGAGTCAAGTGGTTTGTACAGTCTCACATTTCTTGCTTCCTTATGTCACAGCCTTCAACTTTTTTACTGCCCAAACTCCAGTAAGCTGCAAATTAACTCTCAGGGAGGCAGACAGGGGGATTCAGGTAACAGCAATATATTCATCCTCCAGCGTGGATGAGATACCTCCCATTCCACAGGAGCAAACCTTAACAAGAGATCAGCAGTCAGTCTTCACCAGGAGACCTCAAAGGTTAAGTCCTCTCTGCTCAGAAAACCCCCTCCTCACAGTCTGTATCTGGCAGCTCTCAGCCTGCAGTGAACTAGTGGGAAGTTTCAAGATCTTTTAGTTCAGTACAAAACTGCTTATCTTGGCAATACTGTTGGTAAACATTAAACCTCCTCCAGCAATCCCTGTGCTCATTTAAAACATGCGTCATTCCCAATGAGCCCAAGATAATCCATGGATACAGCAGCATCTCTCCATTTCATATCACGATTACTTTGGAAGAGCAAGTTATTAAGTCTTCTAGTTTACATATCTTGACTCTGACCCAAAGACTGTGGTTTGATCACTAAAAAGTTATTCCATTCTGAAATAAAAAAAGAATCCAAATGAATTATTTTGAAAATAGCTATAGTTTGTATAGAATTAAGTATTTTCAATACACCAAAGTTGTGTTTAGAGAGACATACAGGATATTTTAACAAGTGAAATATAGAAAGAAATAAAGCTACATTAACAGTTACTGGCACATTAGGAAGAAGGGTTGTACTGAAATTTTGTGGAGCTCAAATTGTCTGTTCTTCCTTGTGAAACCAAGGAGAAAGTAGATAGGATTTTAGGCTGGACTTCTGATCAGCCTCAAATGAAGTATTTACCTTCCAATTTGGAGCATTTACCCAAAAGAAAAAGACAAGCACAATACACAGCTGACAAGCTGTTCGTCCTCTCCCATCCAGGACCAAAGTCTCGAAAAAGTTATAATGTCCATTCACAATGCAAGTGATGAGATTTCAGCTCCCACCTCTGCCTGACAGGCCTTGATGCACTATATCGAGCTTATCCATCGCTTTTGGTTGAGCTGCTATGCATTATCAAAAGCCACAGCAAGAGCCATACCAGCAAACTAATCAGAAAATGTCTGTTCAGACAAGAAAAGGAAGTGTAACTTTCTGCTGGATAAGCAGGGAACAGCTACCCTGTTCTGTTTTACAGATCTGCCCTTGATATTTTTTGACTTCTTACGCCCTCATAGCACCCCTAACTAGATCTGCTTTTAGATTAATCTAAACCAGGTTTTCTGGTGCCAGCTATTTACTGAAGGTATTTTGCCATGCTTTGCAAAGAAAAAATATGCAGCCTCTTCTATCTGATCTGCTGCTGTCTTCCCATAAGGAATTGATTATTATATTTTTTATCATTATGCCTGATAACTCTTAGTCCAGTAGTCTCAGAAGAGGCAGTAGCAGAGCTTGGGTGGTGAATCTGCTGAGGAGGGTCCACATTTATAGCCATGACCAGTTTTTCCAGTCAATGATGGGTTCAGGGACATACCTACAATCACTCTTCCTAGAAATAGGATCTTTCAGAAGACAACTGAACAGACTAATCTGCTGGCCTAGTGTGTGCTGTTTGAAAATCCAGACCAGGTTCCTGAAACTACGTGCCTTGGCAGAGTGGTCGGGAACGGCAGCAACTCAAACACATTAGGCTTAGTCCAGGAGGCCTGTAACAAAAGCACAAGGCCACTGAAGCAACACATGCTAATTTCACTCCTGCCTTTACCACAAGCAACCACACCAACCTAACCCTTCTAGTCTGCTCTTGTGGCATCCTCAGGACACACACAATTCCAAAAGAACGGGACAACAACTTCTGCTACTTTGAGAACTGAAACAGAAGCGGCTAGTGCCTGCCTAAGTACTGCGAGACCCTTGTTTGGATGAGGTCAGTTACCTACCAGCCTCAATCACTCAGTGTTGGTTATCTCTCAAAGCAATTCTGATACAATGGAAGACTTCCAAACATTGAAGGGATCTGCTGAGGGAAACAAAATGTGTGTTCTCCTATGCGTCACACTGAATCAGCTTGATCTCCCCACACCCTCAAACGTCCCACAAAAACAGTAGGTGCTGCATGCCACCCCTCTGCAGTCAGATAAAACATCACTGATGTATTTGCCACATACTAATAGAGCTCCTCCCCTTAACCATCCGATTTTACCAAGGTCTTGCTGCTTCCCAGGAGCACACTTCAACTAGGTAAAAACAACAGCTCCAAATACTGTTCTTGTCATTTGCATAAAGACTAAAGGGCAGCATTCAGTCTTTGGGATGTCTTAACACAGTGCCTACCAGAAGCTATATCCATGATGCCAAAATGCTGCTCATATATGCTTCCCTGGTTATTTGATCACCTTTGCAATCAGCACAAAAGGTTTATTGTTCCTTACGCTCTCATCCATTTTGCATACAACTTTTTGGAAGTTATGAGTTCTTTAATTGTTGGGATAGAGCTAGCCTCCCATACCACTACAACAGTCTGTGGGACGTAACTGTAATGCCAGCTGAAATATCTTTGTTCAATAATGTATCTTTCTACAGTTGTCTGCCACAGACAATATCTTGAGAAAGACTCCCACATTCTGATATACACTTTAGTAGAAGTAGGAGGGCTACTTACTACGTAAGTACTTTACAATCTGCATGAACGTGTGAGGCCATATCAGCATAAAGAAAATATTAAGTACATGGCCACTGATTGCAATCGGTTTAGGATAAGGTTCTGCAACTTCTACATCATCTTTACCTCTCAGATTTCCACTTCCATCTGTGTTGGTCATAGACAAGTATCTTACTCTGTTAGTATACCAGTTGTAGATTATAGCAATGGATCTCAGGTTTTCAGCTTTTGAAAACAGCTCTGCCTGCCTCCCTTCATCCTGCTTTGACTTGTTGAAATCTACTCCAAAAGCAGGACACCAAACAACAGTTACAGTCTTCCTGGGTTTTCAGTTTGATTTTCATTCCGAGGCAGGGCGGGCGAAATGGTCAGGTGCCGGATTTGGTGTGTTTCCAAGCTGATTCTGCACAGATTAACACTTCACTGGCTGCATACAAAATCCATGAAAATAAACAAGAGCACAAGAATCTACTTTTACCAGCTATACTCTGCTCAACCTCTAGTTCAGCAGTTGTGACTGCAACAAATTCTAACTGCACTAGCACAGTCAGTAGATCACAGTCAGGACAGAGTGAGATAACTCTCACCTGCTCCCCACATAGGCCTCCTCGATTTGTCATACCGTGCTGTAGAGGAGATGGGGAATTCTCAAAAAACAAATGCATTTTGGGTGAAGAGAAAGGCTGAAATATCAGAAGGATTACTGTTGCACGAAAGGCAGATCAAATCAGAAGTAAGCTCAGAACTAGCGCCGTTCTCCCCACACCCTCAGTCAAAGCTCAAAGTGCCCTATAAATCCACATGCAATGTAGCCATGCTGCCCAAACTACCAAGGGGCAAGCCTGTGGCACTCACCTCTGGGTACCACTAAGAGGTCAGCAAGAAGCCCTTCTGTCTGGAGATGTACCGTCCTGAACGCCACAACAAATTGTGCAGCATCTCAGCATAGACTTGAGGCTTTATCTCCCGAATTAAGAAAGAAAGGAGTCATAGGCAAGTCAGAACAAACAAGTCCAGCAAGTCTCAGTGACAGAGGCTTACCCAGTAGCATGATTCCTCCCCTAAAACAATAACAATACACTTCTTTCATCACACCTTTCATCCAGGAATCCCGAAGCCTTTTCAGAGCATTAGCTACACCCTGCAACACCCCAAATCAGAAGAGCCATGAAAATTTTGCAAGGACGCGGAGTTTATTTCCTTCTTTGGTATAATTAAGAGCAAATCAGAAAGTATGGGCAGGACCAATGCAAAATATTTGCATGTTCAAAAGAAAAAATGTTCAGTCCTAGGTCAGGTACGGAACTGAAATAAACTGATGTAGAAGCAATGGCATGTGCCTCTTAACTCCCTTGAAGTTCCTTAAAATTGGTCATTTGGCCAGGCAAGAATTTGCCCTCATAACAACAGCTAAATTCAAGTTTGTCATTCTTAAACTTTAACTCTTTAGACACTAATTTTAATTGTGTCCACCTGGCCACACACACACATTTCTGTCCTGGAAAAATTCTTCTATGTCATAAACATTTGTGATATAAATCTTTGTAGCTTGCCTAAATAAGAACTTCAACTTGTGCTAGTGAGAGCAAGTTAACTGGCAATCAATTAACACAAGCTCAAATTCTAACCTAAAGTAGCATTTCTCAATCTGTTCTTGGGAACACTTTTTTCAATTTTAAGTCTTCTTTGTATCATCAAACTTACTAGAAGATATATGTGATCACATAGCCCTGTTGTTTCAGAAGGCAAATAAAGAAGACAGAACATCACAACAAGATACACGTGTGGCACATCCTTGCTTTGCTTTGCTGCAATAAACTTTCTAACCCCTAGGGACTCTTTGCCTCCACCTTCATGACCTTCATTTGACCCCTCTGCAGCTCAGGGATCACCAGCTTAGTAACACTCTGGTGCAAATACACCTTACATGGCTAGAGCTCTTCCTTCCACCTTACATCAAGTCCACAGCCAAGTAACAGGAAGACTGTTTTCTGCAGAAGACCAGCTTCTTTTGAATAACATAGACTAAAGATAAGCCTCAGCTTCTCATAATTTGGATTCAGTCCATATCTCAGGATAATTTGTTACAAAACACAATTAATACAGTTTTTAATGATGCACATAATGTAACTGCCTCTCAATTCTTTAACTGGAAGCTGCATTGCTATCCCATATAGAAACACTCAGGTCAGTCCAGATGTGCAAGAGAAATGCAATCAGAAGCCTAGATAGAGGGTGACAATTTCCAGGGTAAAGTATAAAGTGCCATATGATTACCTGACTCATGTGCAGGTACTGCAAAGACAGATTCATTCCAGGTAGCCCATGATCCTCAGACATAGAGTCCTTTCTTGTGGCATAGGTGGAAGAATGCACAGCACAGAGACTTCATTTCAATCCCTGAACAGTCTCACCTGCTAGCAAAAAACCTACTGCTGCTCAAGGAAAGAGGTTAAACAGAGGAGGCTTTTTAGGGCACTGAAAAGCTTTTCCAGCCCTAGTTCAATGGCAGGAAGGCATTGAAATGATAAAGGGTGTTACAATCCTGGTCAATGGTCCCTTCTCTGCACAAGGTGTGTGAGTATCTTCTTGTATTGACAATACTTCCAGGCAGCAGAAACCCCAGCTGAGAAAAAGGGACAGGCATTAGCCATTATTCATTCAGTTGCCAGGTACCAGACAGGTTTGGTTCCTGATGCCAAAGACAGTGTACTGATGTGCCTGATGGTGCTGTACCATCAAACTTCAAAAAAAACCTGGATAAGTTGGGAAATGCTGGGAGGGAGGTACGGGTTGTGGGCTACCTGGGTACCACATAAAAGGCAGACAAGAGATTCTGGAGGCAGAACATAAGATGCCAAAGACCAGGACCCCCACCATAACACAGCTGGAGAGGAGGCAAAGTCTCAATGCACGACTAAAACAATGGAGCAAGGAAGTGAGGCTCAGGTTCATCAGGGACTGGGAGCTTCTAGAGTAGATAAAGCCTAGCAGAAGATGACCAAATTTCCACCTGAAGTGAGAGACAAACAGGATCTGCACTTCACATCAGGAAGATCATTCAGAAGTTTCAAACTGACAAGTTAGAAGAAAGCAGAGTGGTGCACACAGGATGCACTTATCTGAGTCCTATGATAGACACTGCAACCTCAAGTAAAGGATGGGATAGATGTTGACAAAAGTCAAAGAGTAAACAAAAGTAGCTTTAAAAAGTCTGATATGAACAGGATACAGTGACAGAAAGTAAAAACCAATGCTTTCCATGTTTCACAGAATTCTCTAAGACATCAATGGCACAGACATAGAATGTTTACCTTAAACGAGGACACTGCAGGTATAAAGGGAACATGATGGCAGGAAGGCAATGGAATGTGGAAATCCCAGGGAACTATTATTCCAATTATTTTAATTACTCTGAAGGAAAATGTGAAACTTTTTACAGTGATCACTCAGATAATATTGGATTTCTAGATGTTGTGAATAACTGTTTCAGGAAAGGGCAGCTAGGAAATCCACAAAATGGGAAACAACTCTTGATTCAGTACTGACCAGTACAAACAATTGGTTTATCATCTTTCTGCCATGTGCCTGAACTACATCAGCATTTCCACAGATACCCAAAACCAGATCAACTACTGCCATGCTGAATTCCAAAGACTGGAATCATATAAAATTATAAAAATCCCCTAAAAGAGGAACCTTAAAGTACAGGTTTTCTGGAGACAGAGAGACTATTTCAAGACATCATGTTAGAGCAAATACATTTTGCCTGTCAAAGAGGGAAAAAAAAAGCCTTGAGGAAGCCTAAACAATAACATAATGGTATTTTAAAAACAACAAAGCCATTTGTAACAAGTAAATAAGCCAAATAAATAATGATGCTTTTTCTGAAGCCAGGTCACTATCTCACAGGAATCTCTGCTATATTCATAAATGGTCTGGATAAAAGAAATACTGAGATGAGAATCATGCAGTAACTGTCTACTTATCACAGTAAAGAAAAAAACCACAGCATGCTGCAGAAACATCGCATAATATTGAGATACTATGCAATAAAACAACAGATGAACTTTGGGATTAAATAGTATTAAGTGACACATACAGAAAACACAGCCCTAATCTTACCCACTAAGTGTCAGGAGTTGAGTTGTTAATTGTTTCAGGAATAAGACTGAGGCAGTCTCCTATGAGAATATCAACTCAGGGCCAGTCAAAAAACAACAGGAATGCTAGAAACTACTTACAAAGATAACAGTAAAGTAAAAGGGAACAAAATTATATCATAGTATTATTCCACATTGCACCTCTATCCAGAACACTGGTCCATGTGTCCATCTCAAAGCTGATGCAGAGGAACAGTAAAAGGAGAGAAGCAGTACAGCTGACAACAAAGCAGCTTCTGGATGCCTGAACAGTCCAGGATTGTGCAAAGGTATAGAGGAAGAGACAGGGATCTAGAGAGTAATGTGTGGAGTAGTGAAAGTGAACAGGAAAACACTATTCTTCTCATACAATAACTAGGGAACTTCAAGCAAGAGTGGCAGATTTAAAAATAAGCACAAGAAAATACTGTCATAAAACATACAAGTCTTATATGTGACTCCTTGCTGCAAGGGATGTAAAATGTTAAATATTTTGCATATACAGAGGGAATAATCACTTTTCTGGAAGAAAGTGCTACACAGAGCTCTTAGATATGATGATTTTGCCTTTGTGATCTAAGAATTTTGAGACTCTGGATATTTAAAACCACTCTCAGGAAGCACCATAATCTGACTGCTGTATCTCATACTCTCTAAGTGTCCTTCACTGATGACTCCACAAGGATCTAGTTCATTTAACTGCCAGGCATTCCTTCATAACAATGATGAAGTATTATTATTCCTGTGATAGAATAACTGCCAGCTTGGAATCAATGTTTTCCCCATCTGTCTCCTGAGCAAAATGTGGTCTGACCTGCCAGTAGACACAGGGAAGACAGCTGAGGAACCATGGCACACCTCTCATCAGAAGAATTCAATGGGAAGGGTCCTACAAGGATCATCTAGACAGACTGCCAAGAACCTATAGACACCATGTTTCTCAGCACCCAACAGTGCATTCAGCTCCAGATACAGAGTATGTTCGTGCCCTGCAGCAGCATGCAGATCACCCCCTCTGTATGCTGTCTGTGTCTGATGGCACATCAGACTCCAGAAAAGGGCTGTGGCCCCCCAGGTAAGCTGAATGGCATTTCACTGAACAGAGAGGGTCTAAAGCAACAGTACCTCATGTCTTGCATATGACCAAAATTTGCCACTGTCTTTTTGGAAATTAATTTCAAACATGCACTGTCATTTACCTAGATTCTCCCAAAGCTTGTCAAGTGAAGTATAGGATACAACAGACACTTGCCTGAAGTCAAGGCAGAAAGTTACTTTTTCTTTCACACATGGACACTGGGATGACATTAGCGCATCAGTGATTGATGAGCCAGGCATGTTCTTCATCTTTTCTCCTCCAAAGGTGTCTGTTTACAAAGGCACCTGTCAAGGAAACAAAACTCACTTTATTAATAACAATCCTAAACTAACATTAGAATAGAAAACTCCTGAGAGAATATTTGAATTTACAAAGGCTCCTGCCAGACAAATGGCTCTTCCTTCAAGAAAAAGTCAATACAATTACAGCTTTTGAGGCAGGCAGCTAACAGGTAGCATTCCTGAGTAGGAAAACTGAAGGAAACTCAGGGTACACCTTTGTTAGTCACAAGTTTAAGAGAGTTTAGTCCCTGGTGCAGGACACTGTGACTGTGTTGCAGTTGATCTGCAGCTACATTTGGGAAAGAAACAAAGGCTGCCTATGGGCTGTGAAAATTGGAATGGAAAAGGTTAGGCCTGCATAATTAAAGCCACAAAAAGTTTGCAACACAGCTCAGTTGTTACCCATTACAAATGCAAGTCCAAATTCCATAGCTTATGCAGGCCCACACAAACAACAGCTACTAAACTCTTCCTTTCCTGTCTCATTTTGTTGAGGGAGTATCTTTCATTACGAAACTTAAGGAGACAAGAAGTTTTCAATACACAAGAACCTTCATCCACTTTTTGCTTCTTCACTTGATAGTGCTGCTGTAGCTGAGACTGTCATAGGGCTGTGATTGATTACCACTGCCAGAGGATTTGCTGCGAAGTTTATTTTATTAATAGACTGTTTAATTCAAGTCAAAATATGCTTGGAACTTGAAGCCTTCAATGCAACTTGGGAGTCTGCTCTAGCCTGAATCTTAGTCTACTTGATATGTCCAAACTAGATCATTTCGGTGATGTCAGGTCCCCTTGAACATGGGAACCAAAGTAATACTCAGGCACAGTAACTGCAGGAACTGAAGCTGGAAGAAATTTAGCACAAAGCTAGACCTTTTCTTTATTTTTTTAAATGCTGTCTGAACAGAGACACCTTATGGCAGCAAGGCATGCATGTCACTTAATTAACCCTGGTTCTGTTACTAGAGAGAAAGAAGAAAATCCATGAATGGGTAGACATGAACCAGATTCCCAGAGCAGGTTCACAGCTTCATCTTAAACCCTGAAGTTTCCTACATGGCTTGCACAGGGAATCCAAAAACACACAAAGAGCTCACCATCCTGTCTGGTCCACAATTGCTCTGGTACATTTAGTGTCACCTTTACTGTCAGCTAAATAATCCCACATCCTATGACTCCATTCTCATTCCTTACATAAAGGATACAATAAGCAAGCCATAAGCAAACAAAGGTAAGTGCTGTTTCAGCCTTTTGAAAAGACATTTGATAACTTCCTCCTTTTAGAACGCTGCTTTGGCTTGTCCATAACAAAACACTAACAGGATAGGTTGCTGTGCTAGAACTGTATCAGCATAAGTTGCAGAGCATCCAGGATTCTGTTCAGCAGCAACTAGTCCAAATAGCTTGTGTACAAGCTGGAAATTTGTTTAATGCACAAGCAAAATTAAATCTTCAGCTGTCCTTTTTTATTGCTGTACTACCAACTTCATTGAACTTGTGTATATTGCAAGTAGATGGAGAGAGATCCAAGGCCAGTGGATACAGAAGTAATTTTTTATGTCTGTGATCCTTCACTTTTTTTTAATCTTGTTTTGCTTCATGTGCCCTTAAGAGCAAACTGTATAATTTCACCTAAGGCTCTGAGTCAAGCAGCATTTACTCAGTCTCTCACTTAGGATAATCCTAAAAAACCCTCCTCCTTATTAAATTACTGTGAAGAAATTTTTTGTTTGGAGCCTCCTGCTGCCTTGTCAATCTCTTCCCTAATTAAGAAATGTGCATTACCCGGAACTGCCCTGACTTGCAGAATGCTGAAGAATTGTCTTAAACACTAATCCATTAACAAGATCCTGCTCTACTAATGTGTCACCAGAATTGCTTCAGCAACCCTTGTGACTCCTCCCCATCATGTTTGCCATGACAGCTCTCGTTTCCTTCTGTGAATGCTATTGAGACATAGACATGCCCACAGTACATGCTATTGCCATAGTTTTTAACCTCTCCTTCGGCAGTTCTTCTTGAGACACAGAGAAGCAACAATCAGCTGCTGTAATTAATTGCCTGGGTAGGACCTAGAATATAAACTGATAGGTTGGCACAGGTCTACAGATGACTCAAACCATCTTCACTGGGTTACCCAGTACCAAGCTGTGCTAATACCCACTAGCTGAAGATTTCCTTCCCATTACTTCAGGGATAGCTATTCAGGTACAGGCAATGACACATGTGCTTGGAGACTAAGCGACAAGTCTTGCTAAAGACCAAGTAAAAGAAAAAGGGAGAAGGAATAGAGAGATTAAGAAAAAATATCTCTCCTTATTATTTGTTTTTGGATTTACATTCATCTCTAAGGGATGAAAGACAACTCCAAAGAGTAAAGCAATTTTGTATTTGTGCTGTTTAACACAATTGTACAAAGCAAGTATTAAGATGAAGAGATATATAATTATTTTATTTCTGTTGTGAAGAATGAAATTTACAACATGACCATGAGAGGATAAAAATATTTCCAGGTTATCATTAGTCTCTATGAAGAAAGTGACTCAAGGAAATGGAAGTAGATGTGATTTTGAGCACAGCTCTGGCTCCTAAATCAGGAAAGGGAAGATGGTGAGAAACACTAAGATGAGAATACCAGAAAAAATACTGGAAATTAGACCTTGGAGCACTTGCCTTTGTAGGCTGAGGCTACTACAAATGACAAGGAACTAAATTCAGCTAAGCAGGGTTTAAAAAAATCAGAAATGTATATTGTTCTCATACCTCGAGAAAGGAGCAAGGAAAATTTGAGGCTACTGCAACAAATAAAGGAATATCAATTTTTGAACCACTGGACAGCAAAAAGGAACATCTCTTCAGTACTAGCCCACCAGACCCAGCAGTCTCATACCACACTGAAGGCCATGTCAGAGTCACACTACAGCAAGAACAGTGCTGCCATGGCTGTATACAACTGCCTGCACTTTCCAGCTCCAGTACTCAGAGAGGGCTTATTCTAGCAGATGGATCCAAATTGCCTCCTGCACTCAAAGTGTCCCAGCAGCAAAGACAAGCAGCAACCACAGATGATTCATCTAGTCAGCCTAGAGCTTCGTCACCTGCAGGGAACAGAGAAAGGTACAGACCATGCTTTGGGTACCCTGTGCACACATACACAGTGTGTATATACAGATTGTGCCCATGGTGGTGGGAGACAATCTTTCTATAACAGCAGCCTGCCACTGCAAACACTGAGAGTCCATGCTTCAAGATTTTTACTAGCTGTAATGCAGCATTTTTAAGGATTACTTTTCTTTTTCTTTCTTTTAAATATAAAAGGATCACCCCCACCCTAGGGTGCCAGTACTTGCACCTATTTACACTAAAACAGGAGACATACATTTGGAATGCATAGCTATAATAGGGCTGCAATAACAACACAGCAACATCTTTGTGCTGAGAATGCAGGTGATCTCCCAGCAGCCAGGCAGGGTTCCTGGGATGTTCCACCCTTCCTGACTGCTGAAACTGGGTGGGCCAGGCCCTGGTCTGGGTAGCTAAAAAAAGAGAATGCTGGTGCAGGGAGCCAGGATCACAAAGCATTTGGGTGGGGACATGGAATCAGTGCTGGTGACAGCTGTGCTTCTCAGGCTGTGTCTGCATACTACAAATAGTCCAGGTACCTCCCTTACTTGGGGAGAAATGAGGCCCTCAGACTTAAGTGGAAGAAGCTTCCATCCATCCCAATCATCTCTGCTATGCACAGACACAGCCAGGCAGCATGTGTGCAGGGAGCCAGACCAGTATGCTCCAGCACACACCAGCTACAAGGGGAGAAGTTTTGGCAGTGATAAGCCAGCTTATCACAGTTGTGCCTGTGCAGGGACACGTCAGCAAGATAATTTCTGAGACCACCTAGGCAATCTTGGAGACTTTGGTGAAATAGGACTCTGACATTTCCAAGGGATGCAGGAACAACACCTCAGAGCCAAATGGGCACAAGTCACTCCTGGCTCCCAGTTGACAGTGGAGCAGAGCTGGACTCAGTGGATAGTCAAGGGCCTGCTTCAGAGCCTGTTGCTGCTGCAGTCATTGACCCATGTCCTCCACTGACAGTGAGCAAAGAGGTGTGCACAGTGTGAGAAACACTGAACCCACTCTCCCTTCTGAAGGCACAGCCTCCAGTCAGCTGCTTGTATGTGAGCATCCTAAAGATCTTCCAGGGGTGATACACCTAACTATATGGTCTCGTCAAAGTAGTTCCTACAAGTAAGGACAGAGGAGTAAAAAGTAATCTCTGAAAGTTGTCAGTCTAACTTCAGAGTACACCAAGATTGAAGTGGGTCCTAGGGATTTGGAAACAAATCAGGATTTAATTAAAAAGTAAATCAAGTACTAAATACAATAGTATGCAATAGGGTGAAGCGCAAGATCTGTGCTTGTAGGCTAAACAACAACCCAAATTCTGAAAGATCATCCACTGCGAAAGGGAAGATGCTAGACCATGCTGTAGGCAATCCAGAAATGGCTTGGAGCCAAGATTGTGATGCAGTCATCAAAAAGCAAAATACAAATCTAGTCAGTATTGCAGATGAGCTACTCAGAGACAGTAGTATGCCATGCACAGCAACACAGACTACCCCTAGAGCATCATGTACAATTCTACTGCCACAGATGAACTACACCTAGAGGAGACATGAAAAGGGTTGTCAAGAAAATGTAAGCAATGGAAAGATATTCTTACAAGAGTAGGATAAAAATTAGAGAATACAGAGCTCAAAGTCTAGTTTAAAAGGACATAGAAGACAAGACTGAGACACCCAAAATCTTCACTATGAGACTTGGCTGGAATTAGGAACAGCTACAGTGTTGTAAACATCAAGCCATCCAGTAGAATAATAGGCCCAAACTACATGGCAAGCCATGTATTTTTTCTAGGAACAGCCATACTTTGACATTGCACCTGATAGAATCATTTTGTTTATGACACTTTAAGTGCTCTTTTGCATGGCTTACTCACATTCTGAAAGTCTTCCATGGCAGAGGGGGAAACACTCCTTATCTGACTTCGGGGGATTAGACAGAGGAGAGTATCTCACTGGATGGTAGCTCATCCTTAAGTACTCAGCTTCTTTTTAGTTAGTCCTTTTTTCCCCAGATTATTTTGACTTGAGTGGAGGAAGCAGAGGAAAAGAACCATTTGGAAAGGAACAGAAATGGATACATGATGTTTAAAGAAAACGGACTGCATTGTTTCTAAATAGTAAACTGTCAGCACACAACTGATAGCATGAAGCCACAAGGCAGGAAGAAATCAACTGTATAAACCTGTCTCAGCTCATCCAACAGTTTTCATTGCTGAACCACAGAGAGAAGTGTTCTGAGCTTTGCCAGACTAACTATGGTGCTTTTCAGGAGAGGAAAACATGCACAAAGGGTGATTTTCCACCCATCATCTGTGCACTGCCTTTCCAAAAGGCTGGCTTCCCTGCAGGATTTTGCTGCAAGGTGAGCTCAGGCCAGTACATGACCTCACAGTGGCTGATCAACAGCAACATCTGCAAAGTCCTCTCAGTTTCTATACACTCAGAGTCTCAAGGTGAACATACAGGGTTGGTCAGGGCCAGTGCATAATATTCATTAAAAACTGGTCTTGCACCCATTCTAGAAGAAATGCTTTGTAAGAACAAGTATTGCAAGACACATGTTCTATCCAAGAGCATTTATGACTTAGCTGCTAATATAAACAGGAAATCTCTT